>NW_013952728.1:563751-576893 GCF_001266775.1 Austrofundulus limnaeus
TGTGTGTGTGTGTGTGTGTGTGTGTGTGTGTGTGTGTGTGTGTGTTTTTACTACAGCATGGGGACCATTTTCCAGACAAACACAACCTTGTGGGGTCCAAATGCTTTCAATGGGGACCAAACGAATGCTAATTTTGGGTGGGGGTTATGGTTTAGCACCAATGTGTTAATTGAGTTTAGGCTAGATTTACGGTCATGTATGTACTGGGGTGGGGAGGTTAATGCTGCGTTCCAGTTGTACTGGAACTCGAAATTCTGAAGCCGGACTGACGTCAATTTCGAGCTGATGGCGTTCCAGTTTCAAACATYGGAAAAAGCGTTTATATTATTTTGCTCTGCAACAATAAAACGTACAATAATAGTGCTCTACGAGGTATTTTGAGTGTACAGTGTTAAAACATATATTTTAACTATCACTATAAAGCACTACAAGTACGTCTGACGTAATGTAAAATAAACAACACAGAACAAAGCCGCGTTTGTTTACATGCAAGAGTAGCAACATTAGCGGTTAGCTCGGACAGCATGCTAGTACGCTACATACATGAAACACATATGAAAAGGGAAAATAAACAAATTACACTCGTTTTTATTCTGCCTCCTCTCTTCTTACTTTCTGTCTGTTAAATAATGGGGATGCTTGTGTATGTTTGATTATAGCTCAACATTAGAGAAACATGCTAATGATATCGCCACCGCTTATAGTTTCTTGCGCGCAGCAGCCGTGTTGAAATGATGACGTAACGCATGCTCGGGCTGCTCGGGTGTGGTTCGGATGCGCCGACCTCTCGACTCGAAACTACGACTTCAGGGGGCGTTCCAGTTGAAAAATAGAACTTGGAGGCTCCGAGGACAACTGGAACGCAGCATTAGTTCTGGGCTTTTGAACTAAATCTCTCTGGGGGACACAGTTACTGCAGGTCAACAGCTCAGGGGCCGAACATCCAGCAATTAAAGTCATTATGTAAATAAACCAAGTATTACAAAGATCTGTTGCCTTTGAATTAGTTTATTTTGCTGCATTTAATCATGAAAACAACATACAGAAYCCTATAAAAGTAGTGATAATTAAACATCAAAAACAAAAATAACATTCTGCCTCCTGTTTGACACAAATAATATTTTGACATCTCTGATTTGCCAAATTTTTAAACCAATTTTATTTTCACTTTCATAGTTTTATCTTCAACTGCTTGTAATTTTAACTGTCTTGAGTGTTCATAGAAATGTTTTTACCAGCTTGTAGCCAAGATTCTGATGTTTCTGTAGATACCAAACATGTCTATGTTTAACTAAAAGAACTTGGAGTAATTAAATTAGAAAACTGGAGGTTTGGGCTTAAGAGATGAATGAACCAATTGACGGGCCAAACGTTGGTCACTCCGGTCCGCGGACCGCCAGTTGAATAGCCCTGGTTTAGGGTAAAGAATCAGAATTAGGCTGTAGAAATGAATAGAAGTTAATACAAAGTCCCCACAAGGATATAAAACCCAACATGTGTGTGTGTGTCCTGCAGGACTGCGGCTCTCTGCTCTCAGAGGGGGACAACCAGGGCTGCTACCCCCTGGATGGACACGTCCTCTGCAAAAACTGTAACACCAGCCGGATCCAGGCCCTGACCGCCAAGGCCACCACTGACCTCTGAGCTGCGCCCCCACACCACACACACACACACACACACACACACACACCTCTGCTCAGCAACCTCCACTGTGATCCCGCAGCACACACACTTCCTGTCTGACTCTCCTAAACGTACCCGTCCACACAGTCCTGGATCCTTCAGCGTACACACACACACACACACACACACACACACACACACACACACACACACCATGTTTATGTTCACTTTAAATGAAAATAAATGACATCACAGATTCATTTAACCACACAGGATGTTTATTCCAGGGGATATTTTTAGTCGTTTTGAATTGGGGATTTTKTGGAAAGGCTGTGACGAATAACTATCTTACCTGTTGCAGATAGATCTTTGAACAACCTCAGCTTGTTGGATTGGTTTAGTTCTGACTAAACAGACAAGCTAACAGATAGCTGCAGCGCAGCTAAAACCAAAGTGGATCGCTGCCATCTTAAAACAAATGTTCATTTAAATCTTGATTTCCTTAATATATTTTTAATCGACAATCTTTATTTATAAATTAGACACAGATGCGAGATGTGATGTTAGCTGTTAGCTCATCAATAGTTCTCCAAGCTGAGGTTGTTTAATGAGGTAGCTACAACAGGCAGGATGKTAACTTTTCCACAACAACCCACTCCAACATGGCTGAAATGTCCCTTTAWCTCAGCTTGATTAATAATAATAAGCCCACATTTTGACACGCGTATCGTTTACTGGTGAAGGAGGGAAGATTAGCAGCATTTAGCACAATCTAGCAGATTAAAAACAGTGATTGAGCTGTGATTATTTATTCCTAATCCATGAGTTAATAATGAAAAACACACGAATCATTCCTCTGTGTTCTACTGAACCAAACTCCAGGGAAGTTCAGTTCAGTGTTATTTATGTTAAAGTGGGCGGGGCTACAGGAAGTACCACCCATCCTGACCCGCAGCCATCAGATTATGACCATTTTTTACACGTTTTCTTTTCGACTCTAACRATCTTTGACGTGTTTATTGCCGAGGCTTTTCAGGTCTAAAGAGTACAATCATGAAATTCCTCTCAGATGAATCCGACCTTGAGTTTTATTTTCTAAGCACGTGTGTGCGTAGCATTGTGCTTTTGTGATTTTTACACACTTATGCAACTTTCAACATTAAGTGCATTGACACTTTATGAGAAATTTTATGAATAGGGAGATATTTTAGCTGTACATATTTGAGGTAAAGTGTCCTTATAGCAGAGATTTGCTCCAACCATGACGTTGGTTTGTGTGATTTACTGTGGCTGTTTGTCAGTATTTTACATTCATTTTGTGTATTTAGTGTTTAGGAGTGGAGCTGGGGACCATTCCAGGCTGAAGTGCTAATTTGATCTGTTTTTAATCTGACAGCTCAGCTCATCGCTGCAGTGACTGCCAATTAAACAGCTAGTTTGGCCATTTTGGAGTGGGATTGTGTATAAACATCATAAACAGTATCTTACCTGTTATAGATAGCTCTTTAAACAACCTCTGTTGAAGCAATAGTTTACAGGACAGTCCTGTTTTTTGCCACTTTGGGTGTAACCATGGCTCAGGTCCAGGTCATAATCATGTAGTGCAGAATGTACAGCAGAATAAAGGCTTAATGACAACACTGGGATGAATTACTGATATTTTTCAGATTAAAGTTGCTTTAAGATCCTCTCAGAACATCCTGATGAACTAATAATGGCCTACTTTTAAAACAAATCACGGCCATTTTAAAACATCTCCAGTCTTTAATGTTCTATATCAGTTCCTGTCGACCGCAGTCATCTTCTCATTACATGCTAATCCTGACAGAAATATGATGAAACCCCTACCAGACTTCAGGCTAAACCAGAAGTTCTGCACCAGCTGCCTGCTTGTCCTCAAGTGTTCTGAAAATGATGGGAGAGCTGGTCTGAAATCACCAGTGAGCGTGGTTCTGCTAACAGCTAATAATGGAACAGATTTTTCTATTAACGGATTAGATTTTTCTCCAAGTTTACAAACCATTAGCAAACCAATTTGCCAACTCTAAATCTGCTAACAGCTAACTAACAAGCTAACATCAACAAACAGGCTTGTGTCAGTCCCACCAGTCCTCAGCTGGAAGGAGATAAAGACGTTTGACAAAGACTGAGTAAGAGCCAACTTAGCAGGTAGCAATTAGTGGTTAGCAATTAGCAGACATCAATTAGTGGTTAGCAATTAGTGGATATCAATTACTGGTTAGCAATTAGCGGATAGCATTATTGTCTTCCAAATTAGGTTTCGTCAGCTTTAAATCCATTAACAGGTAACTAACAAGCTAACATCAGCAGGTTTGTGTCAATCTCACCAGTCTTCATCTGGAAGGAGACAAAGACCTTTGACATAGACTGGGTGACAGCTGTCTTAGAGGTTAGCCGTTAGCGTTAGTGTTAACCTTTGCTAAATTCAGTTTTGCCAACTTTAAGTCAGCTAACAGTAACTAAGAAGCTAAGATAAACAAACAGGCTTGTGTCAGTCTCACCAGTCTTCAGCTGGAAGGAGATAAAGATGTTTGACAGACTGAGAGACAGTCGTTTTAGTGGTTAGCAATTAGCAGTTAGCATTAACCTTTGCTAAACTCAGTTTTGCCAACTTTAAGCCAGCTAACAGCTAACTAAAAAGCTAACAACAGGTTTGAGTCAGTCCCACTCTTCAGTTGGAAGGAGACAAACATGTGACACAGCAGTTATCTTAGCAGTAAACTGTTTTATGTTTAGCTTTAGTGAATCTATATTTTTAGTAAGTAGATTATGAGCTACCAGAGCTACCCTACTGGTTAGCTGTGCCCRCCACTGAGAATATCATCCTTCAGATCAGCCAGTAGCTCATCAGTCCTGTTCTTAAAATAAAGATTCATCAATGAGCTTTTTTAGCTTACAATCCCTCTTCAGAATGGCTGAAATGCTCCTTTAAAGGTACTGTGTGAAGGTGTTGTCTTCTTCAGTGGCACAAAGGAGTCGTTTTGAACAAGTTTTCTGTTTGGATGAATGTTATTTCCTGTTTGGGGAAAAAAAACTCAACAAGTAACAAAATAAGGATAGTGTGGTTTTAGAAACAACTGTGACTCGACAGAAATGCGTCTAAAACGACATTTTCACAACAACAAAAAGTGAGTGGGTCAAAATCAGWTAGAGAAATAAAACAACTACAGACTGGTCCACTTTTCTGGTGACATTTTTAAAAGATTCTCTACGCTCAAAACCCTGTTCAAATACAGATTTTGAAATGTTTCTTCAGAAAAATAAGAGTTTAATGTTTTTGTGACTAAAAAATTGTAGTAATTCACACAGTACCTTTAAAGATGAAACCTTAAAGCTCAGTCAGTAACGTTCAGTAACATGCAGTGTTTGGTCTCGTCCACTTCAGCGCTTCTAAAATGAACAAATTTATTTTTTTTATAGTTTCTTTCCACATTAAGTATTTTATTATTTTTAAAGCAAAGCGATCTGACAACGAATTTATGCAAACTACAGTTTTGGTCACAGCGGATCAGGATGTGGTGATGTTGTTACCATGGCATCGCTTTGTACAAACCTGCTCTAATTGGGCTGTTTTTTAGTTAACAGCGTGTGCCGAGTTCATTATTGTCAGATGTTTGCTGGAACATATTTTGTTTCCTTAAAAAAAATCAAAAACCGAACAAATTATCTTTATTTAGATGTTGTTTTTATATAAAAGTATGTAAAAATGAGAACTTATGGTTCTCTAAAGTTTAGACAACCTGAAGCTGATTTCCTCTGGTAGTTTCTCCAACAACAACAATAAAAACAAAAAACCACATCACGCTGTGAAATGTGGTTTAGTTGCTGAACTGTGAGGACTCTTATCTCCAATCATCAATTATTATAAATCCATGCAGGTAATTTGTGGATGCAGGGAAGCATCTAGTAAYAGATCTTTGTCCTTTAATACATTAAAAATACATTTTTTCTATCATACTCTTATTTAGGATTAAAATACTAAGCCAATATGTAAAATTAAAAATAAATAAAAACACTTGCCTTTAAAACGCCACACGTCTGGAAGAACATGTTTCAAACAGGAACTTCATTTCCCACATTATTAAATCATTATCAAATATAATAACATAATTCACAAACAACAAGGATTGGAGCCACAGAGTGAAAAACGTTTTTTTCATTCAACATTTTGAAAAAATGTTGAATGAAAAAAACGTTTTTCACTCTGTGGCTCCAATCTTCTACACAAACCACCAGTAAATGTTTTTTTAATAAGTTTATTAATTTCTTTGTTTTTATTTTGGCGTTTCTTGTCATTCATAAGGGGGTGCTGTGTCCCCTCTAGCGCCCACAGTTCCCTGGCTGCAGAACACAGAGTAAGGACAGTTGCTCTGGTGTCAGTGTTTGGTTTCCTGTAACGTCGGGGACCAGTTCTGTTGGATTCTGGTGGGTCGGCACTCCCTCATTTTGGGGGCGTTGCAGCCGACCGGTGTGACACTTGTGAGTGGAAATGAGACGCGGCGTGTGACGAGAGGTTTTAAGACTCCCTCCTGTTTGTAACGCTGGTTTCCTGCTCGTGTGTTAAAKTGCCTTCAGCAGAGCGCCGCGCAGTAAACCGCTGCTCTGTTTCTAACAAGAGTTTGCCTTGTTTACTTGTTTTTAACCAAAGTAAATAAAGTTTGTTTGGACCATCTTTGACGCCCGGCTCGATGCTGGTCTGGGTTGGTGTAAAATGTTAAAAGGAAGCATCTGTTGGCGCGTCGAAGAGGCATCATCATCATCATCATCATGTACTCCTGTGTTTCTGTCTTTCAATAAAGGCTTTGCAGCAGCACCATCTCTCTGACTTTTTATTTTACATTGTTTTTTGACAGTTTTTGACACTAATAAGAAAAATAATCTAAATCTTTTTGTTTAGTTCTGATCTGTCGACCAGTACGTGACTCGACCCCCCCCCTCCATCCCCCCCAAGCTTCTTGTTAACACTTGGCCTGTTGGCCTCCTGTCGGTGGAATCAGACAATTAATGAGCAGCCTCTCTGCTCCCCTGGAACCTGCCGCTGACCTCTTGTGCAGTCGTCCTGCAGACTAAAGACGTTTACTGTGAACAAGCAGAGACGGAGACACGTTTAAAGAGTCCTTCAAGTCGACGCGTGGACGCTTCCATCCCTCCTCCGTCTCATCCATCCTCACTTCACATGAATCAAAAGAACCTGACAGAAACCCAGCAGTCACTGAGTAACCTGCCTCTGGTTTTAAGTAGAGAAGATGTGTGTGTGCATGTGTGTGTTTGTTTCTGGTGACATTTGGGGGCAATTTTAAAACAAAATGCCTACATTTGGGGACAAAAGTGGAGTCCCCATTTGATTTAAATGCCATTGGTGGGTTTGGTTTAGGACCAAGGTGTGAATTGAGTTTAGGTTAGTTTTAGGGTCAGGTAGGTACCTGTGAGGTTAGCCTTAGGGTAAATGATCAGGGTTAGGATGTATAAAATTACCAAAAAAATGAATGGAAGTTAATGGACGGGCCCCACAAGGACATAAAAACTATCCTGTGTGTGTGTGTGTGTTAGTTACAATCAGGAAATGCACTCGGATATGAAGTGTTTACTGCTTGGATCAGCTTGATAGAGTTGTTAGGATAATTTAAAGATCTGTTTTTTTCTCTGTTGCCCTTCCAGGACCTGTTTGATTTAATTCCCTTCATTTGTCATGTTGTGAGCTGCACCCTGCAGCACTGACTCATTTCCTGCCTGCAGACGGCAGAACTACAGCCAAGAAAGGCATCGTTCTAAACTACTGCTAAAGATTTRAGCCATTTTTTTAGCTGCAGCTAGCACTCACAGTATGTGTTGTGAATGACTCTCAGGTACAACCACTCCAAGGTTTAGACTATTTRCGGAATTAACTTTTAAAAAAAAGCATTTTTGTGTTTTCTAAGCCYGTGTCGGTCCATCCTAAAGTGAATTGGTTCCAAAAGTGTACACGTCTTTCTAATGATTATTTCCTGAAAGTGTAAATAAAATATGACTCATTATCCTGTTGATAATGGCAAATTTTTACACAGATTTAGTGCAAAACTGTTAGCACAAAAAACATATGTTGTGTGTCAGTCTCATGGGTTCGACACGGGGAGCAACAAACGGCTATTAAAGGCTGTCATCACAATCAGGGTGAAACCCAACACACGAGACACGACAGCTACGGCAGCAGCTAATATGAATCACGCTCTCAGGTTGTTTGTCTTCAAGAAATTTCATCGGTTCTTCTGCTTCTTGGAAAGTTTATTGGTGGTTGGAGAAAATAAAATGAATGGTGTGCATTACCACCGTACAAAGTAAACAAATTGTGTGATGCTAATGATATTGAAAACAAACTCAAGATACGACTAAGGAAAAACTTAACGTCAACTTGGCGCCAACAAATTCAAAAACAAAATACGGCTGCCTTTTTAGTCACTTCATGAAATGTGACAGAGTTAAAATAATGTTAAAAGTGTTAGCTAACTGCAGTGTGCAGCATACTCTCCGCTCATGGGTCAGTCAGGAGCTGCGTTTCCATTGACCATGAAAATGTGCAAATCAGAATTTTGAAAATAAATTTGCTCAATGGAAACACGTCAATTTCGAAAAAACATCTTTTTTTTTTCAACAAAATGTTTTTGCGCTAGGATGAGGTGGATTTTCGGCCGTATTGAAATTGGTGTGTTTTGCAAAACTGCAATGGAAACACTTTTTTCACATTACGGGAGTCACGTGATCAACAACCGGCTGTTTCTACTGGCGAAAAGACGATGACAAAGAAGACAACAGGAAGTAGAAGTAGTAGTAAAATAACAGAATTTGTAAAAGAAAGTAGTAAATTCACCAAATACAATTTCCCAAAAACACACATGTAGCCACTTCCAAGTCTAAGGAGTTTGTCTCTGGAAAGCCTCGATAAGACGCTGACGTCTCCTCTGATGATGAGCGCTAGTGTCGTGGTAGCAACTTGCTATGTGTTTACATCCATTGCCACCATGTTTGTAAGGACTTATCATGAGAACAAACGTATTCACGCGTGACTTTAATAACTTCTTACTAATGGAAACACCGCAATTGCAAAACTTTTTTTTTTTACATTAACAGAACATCGACAAAGTTTTGCGSACATTTGCAATGGAAACACAGCTATTGAAACCCTCGCTGGTTGGTTGTTTTGCCTTSTGTCAGCAACTAAAGTTGAAGTGTTCAACTTTTGTGTCAGGTCGTGTTGTGTTGCAAGCTCACATGTGCAAGTATGAGCCTAAAATTTCACATGAACAACTTTCGCCATTAGCTTAGCTGGATAGGAGCAAACAATTGTCGCCTCATCACACAAGCTCCTTAGGAAATGAATAAATAAAGGGAAAAAGTGGTGTCGCCTCTCGTGTGTCGAGCCCATCGGGATATTCAACAGGCGGCTCGAGGCCAATGACTTCATTTATTGTAAAATAGATTTTAAATGGGACATGCAGCGGGTAAAATAAGTATTGAACAAGTCACCATTTTTCTCAGTAAATATATTACTAGAGGTGCTAATGACATGAAATTTTCACCAGATGTTGGTAACAACCCAAGTGATCCATACATACAAAGAAATCAAACCATAAATGTCCAGAAATGAAGTTATTTGTAATAATGTGGAATGGCACAGGGAAAAAGTATTGAACACACTTACTGAAATTTATCTAATACTTTGTACAAAAGCCTTTGTTGTCAATGACAGCTTCAAGACGCCTCCTGAATGGAGAAACTAGTGGCATGCATTGCTCAGGTGTGATTTTGGCCCATTCTTCCACACAAACAGTCTTCARATCTTGAAGGTTTCGTGGACCTCTTCTATGAACTCTGATCTTTAGTTCTTTCCATAGATTTTCTGTTGGATTCAGGTCAGGTGATTGGCTGGGCCATTCCAGCAGCTTTAGTTTCTTTCTCTGAAACCAACTGAGAGTTTCCTTGACTTTGTGTTTGGGCTCATTGTCTTGCTGAAATGTCCAGCCACGTTTCATCTTCATCATCCTGGTAGATGGAAGCAGATTTTTATCAAGAATGTCTCTGTACATTTTTCCACTCATCCTTCCTTCAATTATTTGAAGTTTGCCAGTACCATATGCTGAAAAACAGCCCCACACCATGATGTTCCCACCTCCAAACTTCACTGTTGGTATGGTGTTTTTGGGCTGATGTGCAGTGCCATTTGACCTCCAAACATGATGTGTATTCTGGCATCCAAACAGTTCAATGTTGGTCTCATCTGACCAGACTATATTCTCCCAGTATTACACAGGCTTGTYTAAATGTTGTGCAGCAAACTTTAAAGGAGYTTCAACATGCTGTTTCTTCAGCAGTGGAGTCTTGCGTGGTGAGCGTGCATACAGGCCATGGTGGTTCAGTGCATTACTTATTGTTTTCTTTGAAACAATCGTACCTGCTAATTCCAGGTCTTTCTGAAGCTCTCCACAAGTGGTCCTTGGCTCTTGGACAACTCTTCTGATAATTCTTTTCACTCCTCTGTCAGAAATCTTGTGAGGAGCACCTGGTCGTGGTCGGTTTATGGTGAAATAATGTTCTTTCCACTTCTGAATTATGGTCCCAACAGTGCTCACTGGAACCTTCAGAAGTTTAGACATTCTTCTGTAACCGATGCCATCATTATGCTTTGCAACAATAAGGTTGTGAAGGTCTTGAGAGAGCTCTTTACTTTTACCCATCATCAGATGGTTCTTGTGTGATACCTGGTCATCATTTGGGACTGAACCAGCTGATATTAACTCTCACTGACAAGGGGCAGGCTTGCTTTCTAATTACTGAGAGAGTTCAGCTGGTGTCTTGGCTTTCCATGCCTTTTTACACCTCCCTTTCTTCATGTGTTCAATACTTTTTCCCTGTGCCATTCCACATTATTACAAATAACTTCATTTCTGGACATTTATGGTTTGATTTCTTTGTATGTATGGATCACTTGGGTTGTTACCAACATCTGGTGAACATTTCATGTCATTAGCACCTCTAGTAATAYATTTACTGAGAAAAATGTTGACGTGTTCAATACTTATTTTACCCGCTGTATCCTGCAAAAATCCACTTTTTTAACCATTAAATACATTTTGTTGAGTGTTTTGAGTCTCTGAGGCRGAAAATTTTAATTTAGTTCTGGTGCTGCAATCTTTATATTCTGTGTGAGTCATATTTTACAACCCAATAAGTTTCTCAACAATAACATCTTAATTTTGGGAATCAATGGTTCTGCATGTTGGTGGTCTTCATTCTCCTCTGGTTCTGGGTCAGACCCTGGCTCCAACATGTTGGATGGACCAGTCTTCTGCCCATCCAACCACTTTAAACTTTCAGTTTTTATACTGTCAGATTTTTTTAAAACTGTACTTCTGTCTCTCGCTTCGTTCGTCATTACAAGCAAAAAGATCTCCCGGTCAGCTCGCATTGCATCTTGGGATAGGGTGGGCTGAGAAGGATCCGCTGGACCTGCACCTCAAATCAGGAAAAGAAGAACACATTTCTCTGCCGCAGTTGGAGGAGTCTTCGAATTTGAACAGCCTTCAGCACGTCGCTGTAATCCGTCTTTCAAGGATGCAGCCCCTGAAKTTGAACACAGCTGATGATCATTGGAAGTGAGATCAGGATTGTAATTTAAAGAGACAGCACCAAAACGAGCTGCTCTCAGACCCACCTCAGAACAGGGCTGAAAGAGGGGCTTGTGGAGCTACAACAAGGAGGCATTCAGACCAAAGCAGTTCCTCTGAAGGATGTAAATGTGACAAAGGAAGCATTTAAAAGCACATGTCCACCTGAAGACTGTTTTACCTGCTGGATGTCCGGACCCTTATCTGCTGGTTTTGTAACTGTGGCCCCCTCACACATTCTGTTGAATAGTTTAGCTCAATATCTGTTAAATGAACTGAATTTTGACATTTTAGTTATGTTTTCATGGGTTGTTGGCCGTGGCAGCCATCTTGAATARGTTTGACTCCAAYAGTTAATCAGTCGCAGAYGGAGCTGCGGTCGAGGTTTTCTGAACGTCACATTAAATCTGTGAGCTGTTTGGGCAGCAGACAGAACATCTTCATGCTTTCAGCTGCAGGCCATGATCTGAAACGTAAGAACGAGCGGAGAGAGGCAGCAGGAACTGTCTAAACAGTGGGAGCAGAGGAGCAGCTGAGTCTGATGTGTTTATCCACAGCTGACCTGCTGCTTACATCATGTTTGTTCTCTGGCCTCAGACTGCAGAGGAAGACTAGCTCTACCCCCCCCCACACACACACACACACACGCCAAACGAGGAATCTGTGGTTTTTGACGAGATTCCTCTGTTATTTATTGTTTCTACTTGCTGCCAGCAGTAATGTGAGTACAGCAGATTAGTGGGCCACTTGCTTTACTGCACATAAATCTGCTGTTTACAAACAAACTGATGAGTGATGGAGCCTCCAGCCATCATGAYGCACCCTCCTATTTCCTCCTCTGCGTTAGAAACCCACCATCGTCTCTCCAGGGCCCGCTTTGGCAATCTCTGAAAGTCTTCTCCCAATGCGCAGACTTCTTGCCTGAATTATTTACCGGGAAGCGGAGAGCAGCGCGAGGGAGCCACATGGTCCAGAGTCTCACACAGTCGGGTTTAAATGAAGCTGTCATACGCTCACATTTACATAACATTACAACGTGGGCTGACTCCGCAGCACTCTGAGCTTAATGTTAATAGCTTTTAAGTGAGATCCCACTGTGCATTTGCATCAGGAACATTGATTTTGTGYGTCCTTGACTTTGCTAAAGGCGGTGATGTAATCGGTAAGTCGGTGTTGCTCTCCGCAGAGCTCAGATCGCTCTGAGACGTCTCAGTGTGAAGCATGGATGAGATCCTCTTCTTGTTCTGCAGCTGATTATCCAGAGTCGAGCCGCAGTGAGCTCACAGGACACCTTCACCAGGTTTAGCACCAGGCTGGAACTAGTTGGCGAACAGGATTCCAGATGGAGGGTCCAGGAAAGCCAGAGCTGGCCGGTTCCTGAYCTAACCGGTTTAATCATTCAAGTCTGAGGTGTATGAGACCAAAACCTGAATGTCCTCTGGTAGACTCCAGGTTAAAGAGGACGAATCATTCAAAATCCAAGTTTTAGCCTTTAAACTGTGAACGTGGAGTCTGTGAGGCAGAAGAGCTGAGTTTAGTCTCTCCTGATGCTTCAAATATATCTTTATATTCTGTTTGAGTCMGATTTTTCAGCTTGTTCAGTTTTCTCTATTTTCTATGATGTTTTCTGAACTATTGTGTCAAATTATTTGTGACAGAACTGCGTAATAAGGTCTGGATTTACCGATTACAATATGGATGGTCTTCATTCTCCTCTGGTTCTGGGTCAGACTCTGGCTCTAACATGTAAGGCTGGACCAGTCTTCTGTTGTTCACATCTTTTAATTTATTTGGAAAAATCAAAAAGAAAAAATAAGTAGGTCCTCTGGATGGGTTCTTCTTTATTGAAACGTTTCGTCT
>NW_013952728.1:577351-578610 GCF_001266775.1 Austrofundulus limnaeus
AGACAAAACTTTTCACTAAAGAAGAACCCATCCAGAGGACCTACTTTTTTTTTTCTTTTAGATTTTTTCTACCTGGATTACTGAGAAGCATCAGGACTTATTTGTAAATAAAACGTTTCTGCGCAGCCATATAGTCATAAACCCTCTATCAAACTGTACTGGACCAGTCTGGAAGATGGAGGGGGCGGGGTTTAAAGCACATCTTTTGGATTTAAAGACACAGCCTCAAAACAAGTTGATCTGAGACACACCTCAGAAAAGGGGCGGGGCTTGTGGAGCTACAACAAGAAGGAATTCAGACCAAAGCATTGCAGTTCCACTTTATATAGACCACAACTGAATGATTTAAATGTGAAAAAGAAGGATTTAAAAGCATCACATGCCCACTTTAAAGTGAGTTTACAAACRGATAAAACAGCAACGTCAGGGAAAATGCTGTGGACTGCCTGTGAGTTGTACAAACACAACATACAGCTGATTCCTTTTGATTTCATTTAGACATTTCTTTGTTCCATCATCTGTGAGGTGTTCGTTTCTTAGTGTTGTACAGTCCCCTCTTAATATATTTGAACAAGTCAAATTCTATTGTTTCTGCTGTTCACTGAAGACATTTGGGTTTAAGATGAAAACATGAGCATGAGACAAAAGTTCTGAATGTCRGCTTTTATTTCCTGGTATTTACACGTGTTAAACAACTCAGAACATACCACGCTTTGTCTGAACCCACCCATTTTCCAAGTGAGCCAAACTATTGGAACATGTGACTGTCAGGTGTTTCTTATTRACCAGGTGTTTCCTTTAAYGTTGATGTTCARACATTAAMTAATTCTGCATGAATAGTCTACTTTTTGTCCTGGTTTAAACCTATAAAGTAGTTTTTTCTTGTTAAAGAGGATAAACCAATATGAAGACCAGACAGCTGTCTATGGGAGAAAAGAAGGAAAATCAATGAGCCATTGGACAAACAATGGTTGTAGCAAGCACAACAGTTTGAAATATCCTGAATAAGAAAGAAAGTAGTGATGTGCTGAGCAGCACACGTCCAACAGGTCAGCCAAGGAAAACAACAGTAGTTTCTTTTAATTCGAGCGAATCAGCCAGTCTACCCAGTGTCATTACGTCAGATGCATGTCTGTATGAAACAGGAAGTACAAGTCACAAACTCACTGGGACCACACCTCCCAGTATGTCTACTATCAGGAAAGTTGTGATTATTCTGTTATCAACTACTACTGGCGATGTTACAAGCAGTCTGGAGA
>NW_013952728.1:583424-589930 GCF_001266775.1 Austrofundulus limnaeus
CACACACACACACACACACACACACACACACACACACACATTTATTTATTTATTTATTTATGTTTTCTTCCACTGGTTAACATTTAGTTTTGTATGAAAGGTGAAATAAACAACTTGATTGACTGATTGTCAGTGAATCTTATTTTTCACAGCCACCTTCAGGCCAGAGGCYCTCAGAGGAGCCTGCTTGAAGCCAGAAGGATGAGTTGTGTTAAAACAACCTGTTTGATGCTGAAGATTCCTCAAGGTTGGATCCAGACTTTCAGAACCATCAAAACCTGGATCCTGACTTTAGAAATAAATATCCCAGCTTTAAGTCTTTGAGTCCTCTCTTTTCTTTTTTTAGGAGGGAAACTATCCTCAACACTCAGATATGTTAGAGCWAATTGTCTGAAAAGAGCTGTTTGAAAACAAAACAAATATTTCTGCCAAGTGTTTTGTTAAAATAATCCGTTCCAACACCAACAGTGTGTTTAATAAATTTACAGCTTCTTCTGCAGCAGCTGTGTTGAACACCAGGCTTTATCTCGACTCATTCAGGACTCAGGATGGGAGAAGTCCTTCTGCAGAAACTAATATAAATATTTATTAATGTGTTGTGGGGATTTGAGCTTGGCTCAACTTTCTGCAGTGCATTCTGGGTTAGCTGAACCTCTGAAACACAGACAATTTGAAAGTTTTATTACAAAAAAAAGAAGAAAGTAATGTTTACATTATTTACAAGTGTTCTCATGATAAAATGTTCACCACTTAACTTCTACTTGATATGTTGAAATAAACCAGTTTCAGACTCTGAAGAAAAGCCTGGATTGATGCACAAATTTTAAACATGAACTTTTGAAATGTGTGAAGTTTTAAATGTATTTATACTAGAGCTGGGCGGTATGACCCAAATTTTATATCACTGTATTTTCAACAATTACACCAGTTTCACGGGATTTAGCTATTTTTTTCATCACAGCTCAGCTGATAATAAAATGTACAAACTTTGCTTATTGACTTTTTTCTGTTACTGTCACTCTGTATCACTGTTTCCCTTCTCTTGTACGTCTTTTCTTCTTTGCGTGGTTGTAGACAGTAATCATGCATTTCGGTCAGATATTGAGGGGTTGAGAAAAAACTCATTATCTGGTCTATTGTTATGTGTTAATAAAACTTAAAAGGATGACTCAACCTTGCACACCAGTCAACTCCGCTACACTACAAAACTACCCCGCCCCCAGGCTTTTCACATTAGAAGCACGCTAGAGTCTCCATGCATTAATGTCTCCATTTTAACGTAGCGCGTTAAATCTAACCGTGCACGTCACTGAAGAGTTGTTTACTACATTCAGTGATGGTGAAAACGGGATGTTTTTACGTCAGTCCATATAAGTGGTTGAAACACACCATCCGCCGCCAGTTGTTCCAACAATAACGTTAGCATGCTAACGCGCTTAGCGGTGCTGCGAGGAAACATGTCCCCAGGGAAACAGCAGCCGCAATGAAACGTTCTGTACATGTTCAGGCTATTTACACTGGTGTTCAGAAAAGTCATATCATTACAAAAATAAAAACCGGTTTTCGGTACAAAACGGTATACCGCCCAGCACTAATTTATACAGCACAACCTTCTAATGCAAGTGTCAAATGAATGGCCCTCGGGCCAAATGTGGCCATTTTATGTGGCCCACGAGAGCTTCAAAGATGTATTAATGTCATA
Organism: Austrofundulus limnaeus; assembly: GCF_001266775.1. Classification (NCBI taxonomy): domain Eukaryota; kingdom Metazoa; phylum Chordata; class Actinopteri; order Cyprinodontiformes; family Rivulidae; genus Austrofundulus; species Austrofundulus limnaeus. Next base: position 585,127 of record NW_013952728.1, read on the forward strand.
AAATAAGCWGTTTTAAAGCCAGCATTGATCACAAACTACATCTCCYATAATGCATGTCRATTATTTTACCTCCAAAATGACACCWTCCCACCACTAGGTGAAGCTGCACAAAGTTCAAATACAGCCAGTGAAATTTACTGYGTAAAATCTCCATTTTGGTACATTTTTTTTGCTGCAGTCCAGTTGTACTGGGAAGTGGGAACTTCCCWCTTACATATCGTAAATTTCAACTTGAACGCCYCTCCAGTGGGAATTCCCTGCCAGAAAGTGGGAGAGTTCAGAATTCAAGATGGTGGCTACTCAGCACAWCTCMTCAGTGAGTCAGCACCTCTCAGRTCACTGTTCTGTTAATACTGCAGGTGTTTGTTTTAAGCCTTCATAAGACAGCTCAGTCTGGGACCGATGCGTGTTCTGTCCTCCGAGCATTCAGAAGAAACAGGGAGGCGGAAGGGCGAGTAAAATGAGCCCGCCTCTGATGCCCCTCTGAGCCCCCAAGCGAGGTAGTATGAGAGCCCGGACCGAGCCCAGCAGACCCACTTGTGAAAAAGTAACCCGCGGATCCCTGCTCAGAAAATGACAATGAGCTGATGATATCAGTGAACGACCTTAGGATCTAACAACAGATTTATTACTGATGGAATATTAAAAATGACACAAAACAGCAACTTTGTAGTTAGTTTAAAAAATKTTGAACCACAGAGTCRCTAAAATTTAGTTTTTCTTTCTTTTGATACGACGCAGAGCCAGTGAGCGACAGATTTATTACAGAGGGATTATTAAAAATGACAGAACATCAACTGTGTAGTTAGTTTAGAATATTTTAGCCRCCACAGAATCACTAAAGTGAGTTAATTCAGTTTGTTTTGTTTGATACGAGGCAGCAGACATCTGTCACAGTTGCGGTCCATTCAGCCCAGCTGAGTTCTCACTGGACTAACTGCTCCATGCCTCTTTTGGTTCCACACTGCTGGGTTCAGTGATGAACACATATACTGTATGTGAGCRGGACCTGGCCGACTTCAGCTATGATTTTATAAATGACCTGGGGGGGATAAAGCCAGGCCGGTCTGTGTGGCAGAACTGTCTTGTGAATCAGGCTTCAAAGTTAGTCCCAACGTGTGTGAGGAAACAAGTCCACACTAACATCAGGATGGCTCTCACTCTACGTGCTGTTCTACAGTAACTATTAAACACTGTGGTTTGGATTTCTTCACATGGCCTGAAACATGAAAAAAGTTGGAAATTTCTGCAGTATTGAAGAGTATAAATTCATCCATCCAAAATGTTGACATTTTGTTGCATACAATGAAAGCCATGATCTAGACCAGTGTTTCCCAAAGTTGGGGTCGGGACCCAAAGTGGGGTCCCGAAACATCAAGATGGGGTCCTGAAAAGATTTTCGGAATAAATTACATTTTTGTCTTAGTTGTTACGAAGGAGTGAGGTTAGTATATTTAAAATGGATAAATGTGGTATAAAAATATTGTTACTATGCCCGTGTTTTGTTGACCTGATACTTGGGGGAACAGGTCTCTGCTACTGTTATTTTGTGGGTCAAAAGCTGAAAAGTTTGGGAACCACTGCACTTCAGAAATCAATTTAAAGGTAATAAAATAATTGGTGATGTAAAATTTCCCTATAATTATTACAAAACACAAAATAAATATGAATAAGTATTTGTATTTGTGTAGCCTTTGTTTTAAGGGTTATTAACAAAGTTTGTGTACTCAGACCAGTAATATTTGGGGGTCACAAGTTTTTGCCATGAATATTTTGTGGGTCAGAAGATGAAAAGTTTGGGAACCACTGACCTTTGCACACTGCCAACAAAACAAGACTTCATCAGGAGGAAAGTGGAGTGTTTTAGGTTGGCCAAGCCATTCACCTGACCTGACCTGAACACAACAGAGCATTTCACCTCCTGAAGAGACTGAAGGGAGAAACCTCCAAACAAACAACTGAAAGAAGCTGCAGTAACAGGCTGGAACAGCATCACGATGAAGAATAAAACAGTTTGGTGTTGATGGTCACAGGCTGGAGGCAGTCACTGCAAACAAAGGTTGTACCACCAAATATTAAATGTTTACTTTAACATTATTTGTTCCAATACTTTTGTTGACTTAAAAATGCTGTGGTGTAATACAAAACTGGGATTTATCTTAGGTTATTTGACTAAAAGTGAACTAGATTACCACGTGTACGACATTTTTAGCCATGTACGTTATTTTGTTGCCCACCTCGGCCCACTGTGTACCCACTTTGGAAGTGAAGACCTGGACATTCTGGGATGTGTTTTTTTAACTGGTTCTTGTCAGAGGTGGACCCCCATGCAGGGGTCAAATAGCTCCAGTTGAAATGTTAAAGTGACAGGACCGTGAGCCTCTGCTACTCACACAGGGAAAGTGAGAACCTCAGTGAAAAACAACTGTTGTGACAAAATAATAAAGCATAGACAAGAAGATCCAACTCTTACATTTTTAACAAGTTATCAGAAAATAAAGATCAAGCAGAACATCTCAGAGATGAGACAGAGGGTCTGACCTCAGATTATCAGAGTTCTGATTTGAACAGAACTGATCCTGGTTGGTGACGGGTCTGGAGCTAATCAGAGCCGACTGCCCTTTTTATTTCCTTTTGCTGCTTTGTGACCAATCACATGCAAGGATATAAGACACGGGTGGGCAAACATAGTCCTCGGGGGTCATCATCCTGTATGTTTCACTTGTTTCTCTGCTCCATCACACCTGATGTGAATGAATGGGTWACTGGCTTCTGCAGAACCTGAAGAGGTGATTCAGTCACTGGATCAGGTGAGTTTTAGCAGAGAAACAACTAAACCATGTCCTCCAGGATCAGAAATACCCCTGATACTGCATATGAAAACAATCAGGTGGAACATCTCTCTACCCCCTCATGGACCACCATCAATGTTTGATAAAAATATTCAATAAGAGTGCTGCTTTTGTAACAGAACAAATACACAAAATTAGGCAATTATAAGACTTCTCACAAAAAAACACCTGATGTGAAAAAGGGTTTATCAACAAAACATTCATGTTTGACAAGTTCATCTACAGAGAACAGGTTCAGAGCTGTTTTAATCCTGCATGTTTTACATGTTTCCCTGCTGCAACACAGCTGAATGACAGAAACCGACTTGTTTCTGCTAAACCGGAGGACTCACAGTTGGTAGTTTAATGATTTGAAACAGGAAAACAGGTAAAACCTACAGGATATTGGCCCACAAGGACCAGGGTTGGGGAGCAGGGGTCCACTGAACAGGACCGCCCTGCTGTAGAACATCTCAGAGCCTCTAATAAACCAGCTGCAGGTGATTCAGCAGGGACACACAGAGAGAACAAGTCCTGTTAGGWCCTGACACCGTCTGCCTTCAGTTTAGAAAGAAGTTTCAAAGCTCTACATGTTGAAGCAGTGGTCTACCTCAGAGAGATGATGGTTTATGTTCCACAGACCAGAACCAGAACTTTTACTGGTTCTGCTGTTTGTAGCTGTGGAACGGCTCTGATCTGAGAGTCCAGGATCTGGACCCTTTCAAACTTCGACTAAAAGTCTTTTTGGTCTNTATTTTACCCGCTGTATGAAGTGTCTCAGTGGCACTGAATTGGTTGTAATGAGAAAGACGCCACCTTGTGCTTCTTCTCTACCAGTGAAGAAGAGACGTTCTAAGAACGGAGGAAAAAAACTGGACAGATTAAATCATGTTTCAGGTGAAATGGGAGGTAGACTATCTGTTCACAGTTTTAAGGTAAATCTGTGTGTTTAGTCTGCATAGAGACACTGTCTGCCATGAAGAATTTTAATATAAGTCTCCACTACTACACGTTGCACAAAGCTAAATATGAGACGTTTACTGAAGTCCCAAAAACTGAGTTTTAAGTAGAACCACRCAGGACCTCAAGTCTGCTTTGGTTGTTACACTTCAGCTCTCTAAAGTGTTTTTTGTTTGCTTTAAACATTTTGTATTTATATTTATTAAACATGAGTACAACTGTTCTACATTTGTTTGAGCATGAAACATGTTAAGTTACTGCACTGTATGTTGGTTTAATAAACATATACTGTACATACAAGCATTTTTGACATGACAGATTTCAAATGTGTGTAAGTGTGCAGCATTGTGTGGCCCTCTGGTAGTGTCGACAAAAATGTTTTAGTTGCTCATTCCTGATCTAGACAAATGTTAAAGCTGCTGCAAGTTACTTATAGGGTCTCCTGATAACTATACAGCTGTTAGACAAAAACGAATCATCTATGACCTGAAAGAAAGAAAACAAAACACTGCGAAGTGTGACTACTTTGAAGAGGCTATATCGTGTAAAATCAACTTTTTGAGTTTTATATCATGTTATAATGTTATACTCTCATAAATAAACATTCCCAAAGCCTTAGTTTGACTCATTCATGCATGTTTGAGAAATCCTGCAGCGTTTTTGTGAAGCCATGCTGAGGAGCAAAACGACAGGTGGGGACCAGAAACGTCCCTGGGACGTGTCTTTAAGCCGAACTTCCTCATGGCGGAGCGCCCCCCGTCCCCCTCCCACCTGCTCCGTGACTCCGGCAGGCTACGTGCTGAAATGGGCGTGACCTAAGTGGTTGTATTTTCTTAAAGAGACAGAGACCTATTTCAAGGCGTTTAGAAACTGTCAAGATGAGAAGTAAATTGTTTTGGGGATTTTTACAAATATATAGCTCTTTCATAAGCTGAAAATGTGACATAGTTACTTTATTTTAGTATAAAATCGAAATATGGGCTTGGAAAGCACAAAATATTGCCCCTTTAAGG
>NW_013952728.1:591022-593184 GCF_001266775.1 Austrofundulus limnaeus
TATTTTCAATGTTTCATCCATGTTTTAAAGGTTTAGGCCAAACGTGCCACGATATAGTGTGATATATCGCAATACTGCAAGCAAGGCGATATATTGTTTTTTTCCTCCAAAATTCTAATAATAATAATAAAAAAAACATTTAAAAATAATGTTTTCTATGTATTTTCAATGTTTCATCCATGTTTTAAATGGTTAGGCCAAACGTGCCATTAAATAGTTTGATGAAATATTTGTGGCAGCTTCTAGATTTATAACAATAATTTATTATAAAAATTACGGTCACTCACCACGCTATATATTGTCCATCTTTTACCTGGGAACGTTTCCTGTGTCTTCCCTTTTTTTTCTACCTGTACATGTGTATGTGTTCCAATCCATTGTGTCCTGTTTTTTTTTTTTTTTTTTTTTTTTTTTTTACTATATTTGCTGATAGAGAAACACATGTGTAGTTGGCAGGTTAAAACTTGTTTAAACCAGGATTGTCAAACTCATTTTCATCGAGGACCGCATGAGCAACATGGTGGTCCTCAATGGTTCAGTTGTAATTAACCTTTTTTGTGTTGAACTTTGACTAAACATGAAACGTCACATTCCTCAGCACCACTACAAAACAATAACCGAGCTCTACCTGGTATTTCCTGCACAGAAACAGTGTTTAACATGTCCTCTTATAAACACTAAAAAGTACTACATGTACGACTAACTAAATGTGAAATGAATAGTACAGAAATACTATTAAAGTAAAAGTAAGAGAGTTTTACTCACTGTTGAGTTGTGGTGAGTGGCTGCTGTCTTGAATTCTGAACTCTCCCACTTTCTAACAGGTAATTTGCACTGAAAGGCTGTTCCAGTTTAAACTTATGTCTTGTACATGGGAAGTTCCCACTTCCCAGTACAACTGGACTGCAGCAAATCTAGCTGGCAAAAATGCGGATAATTTGAGATTTTTACACGGTGAATTTCACCGGCTGCTTTTGCACCCTGTGCAGCTCCACCTGGTGGTGGGATGCCATCATTTCACAGGCAAAATAATCAACGTGCATTCTGGGAGATGTAGTTTATGGTCAATGCTGGCTTGAAAGCAGCTTGTTTTAAGACATGAATGCATCTTTGAAGATCTCATGGGCCACACAAAATACCATGGCAGGCCATGTTTGGCCCGAGGACCTCAAGTTTGACACATAGTTTAAAGGAATATTGAGTCATATTAAAGTATTTCTCTCTGTATTTGAGTATTTTAAAAACAGAATAATTCTGGGAATCTTACCTGAACTAAAACAGGAAAAGATGAAGTTGATTTAATGTCAGAGAAAATATTTTCATTAGAAAAAAATGATTGTTTAATTTTATATGGTGTATGTAAACATTTGTATTCAACTGTTAATGCAGGAAATATTTAAACGGTTTGAACGACAACATGAACCAGAATAAATATCTCTACTTTACTGTAATGAGACGGTACATTATTACATGATGTGTTCACATGCAGTGAAACTAAATGAACATCAGAATTTGATCTAACTGTCCAACTTGTATAAGATATACAGTTAAAGCAATGTGACGTGTTCATTAAATCATGTGTTTCTGTGGGCTGTGGGTGCAGTGTATGTATGTTTGAAGTGTTTTACATTTGAAACAGAATTAAGCAGCTCCATTAACCTGATCTTAACACTCATCCTACTTCCTCTCTCAGGCTGAGGTCTTCAGCAACTGATTTCAACTAACAGTGTTTTGTTCAGGCAGCCATCTGTGGTTAAGGGGATTTGGGGGGATTTTGTGGATTACCACTCCAACGTTAGTGTGTAAACAGCAGAATGTCACAGGTTGTGTGTGCTATCACCACAAAGTCCATTCATTCAGCAGAATAGATTAAATAAAGAGGCATCAACACAACGCCCTCATCCCACCAAACAGCTTTTCTTCATTTCTTTCACTTTCATTCATGAATGGGTTTGTTTACTGGTTCTGCAAAAAAATATGGAGTTTTTTTAGTGAACATAGTAACTATAAGTTCAGTACAATTTTATATAACTTTTTTGCTTGAAATAAAGACCTGGAAATGTTTGTATGGTTGTAGCTTTTTTCATTCAGAATATTTTAGTCAAAATTATATAAAAAATTTTCTTATATATCATTATTGGTATAATATTGTTGTTATAATC
>NW_013952728.1:594912-600512 GCF_001266775.1 Austrofundulus limnaeus
TTATGTTTGTGGTTGTAATGTGACAAAATATGGAAAAGTTCAAGGGGTATGAATACTTTTGCAAACCACTGTATGAGCGAGGCATTGCTCTTCCCATAAAGACATTGGTTTTTATTCAAACCTTTGTGTCCCTCAGATGGTTAGAAAAAAGTGTTCTGAGCTTCTCAGGATCCATAAAGGGGTCCTCAAGAATTATTTTCCATTGACTGCTCAGAGCCAGGCAGTGGTCTAAGAAGAGCAAAGAGGTCTCTGATTCAATGCCACAGGCATCACACAGACCATTGTCATGGAGCCCCATCACTATTTTGTGGCAGTTGAGCAGATTGTGTCCAGTGTACTTAGAGTTTTCCTTGTCAGGGTGATGAGAGCTTTCCCAAACCTGATTTATCAGTTCTCATGCCTTTCTGTCAGTCAGCTCCCTCCAGTGGATTGGGTGTTGAAGCCTAATCCAGGCCTGTAGGGCAGTCCTACAGACTGTTGTTGAGATACCTACAATAGACTCTGGTTCTTTGAAGTGGGCCTGACTGACTGACCTCTCTATTCCCTTCAGCAAGAAGGATGTTAAGCTGATGGGTCTGAAAGATTTTGCTTCTTTATATGTTGGTTTGCCAGGTTTGGGCAGAAAGACACCCTTTGCTGTCCTCCACCCAACTGGTACATAGCCATTTGCTTGACAAGCAACATATATTCTATTTATTGTGTCCAGAAGTACATCCAGTCCTCTTTGGAGAAGAGCTGGAAAAATACCATCTGGATCACAAGCTTTGAATGGGTCAAACATATTAATTGCCCATTTTACTTTGCCCTTAGTAACAATACGTGCAGCTCTGCTCCAGTTGTCCTCTGTTGGATTTGAGTTAGCAACTGTAACAGGCTGTTCAGTCTCTTCTGCCCCAGGAAAGTGTACCTGGAGGAGATGCTGAAGCACACTTTCTTGTGTGACTGTCGATCCTTCWGGTGGAACAGTGAAGGATAGTTGGTTGACTGGATCCTTTCTGAGAAGTTTGTAAAGCTTAGAAGAGGCACCAGGCCCTTTTAGCATCTTCACAAAACTTTGTCCAAGAAAGTCTCTTACATTMCCTTAAAACACTTTTATTGTGATTGTGAGACTGTACATACTGTTCCCACCTGGTTTTACTCAGTTGGGACCTGTATCTTTGTCATTAACTTCTTGCTGTCTTACAGAGGTCAGACATCTCTGGAGTCCACCAGGCCAGCTGCTTTGACGGCCTCCAGACTTCCTCCAAGCAGGCAGACTTATAGGCAGTTTGCACAGCATCAGTCATGCTTGTGACCTCTGTCTCAATGTCTTGCATAGTTTTGATCCTGGCAATTCGTCCACCCATCAACCCAGATAGACTGCAAATAAACAGGTTCCAGTCAGTGTTTTTTGGGTTTCTGTAAGTGACTGGATATGATTTCCCCATCTTCAGCTGACTATGTCGATGGTCTGACATAGTTTCCTCTGGGGATACTTCCCAGTCACGTTTTGTTTACCAGGTCCATAGACCCGACTGTTATATCAATGACCTCGTCCCTATTAATGGTTTGGAAGGTAGGTACATTGTCCTGATTAAAGACTAGCAGATCTTCTGTCAGCAAGTATTCTAACAGAGATCTGCCTCTAGGGTTAACATCAGAGCTCCTCCAACTCATCATTTGATTTTACCCAAATACTGTTTATTGTTCAAGTTTACCTGTAAAATGTTATTGTTGTTACATCCCTCAGAAACAAACAAAGACAAAGTGACACGTTTTTTTATTTGTTTTCTCGATTCTTCGCTAAAGGTCATTTATAAAACGTTCCTCTGACTCTTTGTGTCTCAGTCTCCTAGCAACCCGTCTTCCGTTGGCTCTCCTTATTCCAGCAGCTGTTATTAAAGTGAAGTAAATGTTGAATTTAAACACAAATATTCAAGCTGCAAAACATGTTTTAGCTTAAATATTGTTTGATAAATGAGGTTTAGTTCATTTCAAACATTATTAATGTAATAACTTCTTGTCTAAATAACCTCCTTTAGTCTTTGTTTTATCATGTTTGCATGTTKTTATTTAAAGTTCAGATGTAGCTCAAAGTGAGACACTGCAGCTGCAGTTTCCTTTCAGCGCATTGTTTTTTTAAAATAAAATCTAACAATGACTCATTTTATATGAACATCATCTAATTTCTTTATTTCAAAATTTTTAAATATTAAATCTGTAATTAGTTTAATGCAAAACTCCTGTTTTATATTAAAGACATTCAGTTATTTTAGTTACTTTACCAGTTCTATAACTGTTTTTACTCTGTCATGGTTCCTGCTGACAGCTGTTTGTTGTTTTCTTTATTTCTTCTTTTGGTTTATCAGACTGTGTAGTCTTCTGCTTGACAGGCTGCTCCTCTTCATCTCATCAGACCTTCATCATTTTGACTCACTCGACTCTTATCAGTCAAACCCTTGGAGTTTGTTGTTTGTCTTGTCTTCACTGTGTTTGTATCACAGATCAGTTTTTCTGTCAGCCATCTTGTTTGCAGCTCTGTTTTCAGAAACATTTAGCCGTCAGTCTGAACCAAGACTGCTGGAACCTGAAACCCAGAAACTGAAACCACTTATTGTTTTATACCTTCTTCTTGGTTATTATTACCTCCACCAAGGAGGTTATGTTTTCTGTGGTGCTGGTTTGTCTGTCTGCACAAGATCATCTTTAAATGAATGAATGGATTTTCATGAAATCTGTTTCAGAAAGAACAGATGAATAAATTTAGATTCTGATTGGGCGACATCTGCCGAAGCTACAGGTCATTGTGATCTGGCACAAACAGCAACTTAAAACAGAGAACAGAGCCAGAGGCTGCTTTTTACTAATTTTTTACTAATGATGTCACATTAGCTATGTTTACATGCACAAAATTTTTTGATCCGATTGAAATGTATTTGGATGAAATAATCCAAATGTACTGTTTACATGGACGCAATCTGATCATGAAAAGTGTTTACATACACAGTGTTGTAAACTTTCAGCTCTACTTCCGTGTTACAAATGTAAACAAAGCTCCTCTGTGCGCTCAGGATGGACCCGTGTCAGCTTTTAATAACGGTAGAGACGTCGTTACTCGTCTCCTCGGTTGAGCTGCAGATGAAGCAATACGTGTTTTTTATTTTTATTTTTAGCGAAGCAACGTCTGCTGTTTGCCTCCTTTTACATCTGTTAAGAGAGCGAGGAGGAAAAGTTCTGCACGGTGCTGCGCAGCTGGAGCGCTGCTGACCCGCCTCCTCTAAGAGCAGAACTGGGTGGATGAAAGTCAGCAGACATGCACACAGGTCAGTTTTCTACAATCAGAATAAGATGATCCGATTAAGTGTTTACATGAACGTCATTCCGATTATCAATCGGCATAACCCACCCAACTCATTCGGATTAAAAATTCATTCGGATCGAGCTCAGTCGGATCAGAATAATCTGAACGGGCTGTTTACATGACGCATTTTTATTCTGAACGGCCATTTAATCCGATTATTTATGTCCATGTAAACGTAGCTACTGTGACAGGCAATCAGCATCCAGGAGATCTTTGTTCCACCAATCACAGCTCAGCAGCTGCACACTCTCATTTACATAACTTAGGGTGGGGATGTTCACTCTCTGAAATCTTCAAGTTTAACAATGTTTTGTGCTTTGATTTTTACAATATTTATATTGTTTGTTTTTTAACAATTTTACCGTAAGTTTTGTAAGTTGGACCTCCTCAGGGTGGGAKTTGGACTCTATTACCCAGGAGCTGCTGCTCCTCCACATCCAGAGTTGAGGTGGTTCATCTGGTTAGGATGCTTCCTGGATGCCTCCTTARGGAGSTGCTTCAGGCATGTACTGGGAGGAGATCACAAGGAAGGCCCAGGACAGTCTGAGCATGTCTCTCGACTGGCCTGGGAATGCCACCAGAAAAGGTGGCTGAGGAATAAGTGGTCTGGGTCTCACTGCTTAAGCTGCTGCCCCTGAGACCTGACTTTGGAACATGTGATGGATGGACGGATGGACGGATGGATGGATACTGTGTTCATTAGAGGTTGTTTTAAATAAAAATGCATGGGTCCACTGTTTCTAATGATGCACTTTTTAATATTTAAGTTATAGTTTCAGCAGTTTAATAAAAACATGTAAAACTTACTTTGGGTGTGTTAGAATTGTTTGAGACTCCTTAATTTCTCATAGATCTCTTTGCTCTGTACCCCTCTGTCACCCACCACTCTGTTTTTGTGCAAGTTGGATGAATGGAAAAAAAATAAAAAGTGAAAAGTTAATGCAATCCCCTCAGACACACACATTTTTGAGGCATTGCATCATGATTAGATTCAAACTGATCTTTGTCTTTGAATCTGCGTTTACTATATTTAGATTTCCAAGTAGTTCCAAAGAACAACCTTTTGTGAAACGTTTGTGAAACCTTGGGTTCGTACGAGCCTGAAGTAGCGATCAACTTTAATCCAGCTGTTGTGGAACAGCCTAGAAGGTGAGGTTAAAATGCCAGATCCTTGTATATATTGAAGAGAATGTTAAAAAATAGTATTCTGAGGAAATATGGAGAGTTACAAGTGAATTCATGCTAATTGCTGTTTGAGTTGGTGTCTTAATTTTTGTTTTAATTCATTTTTAAGTGTTTTAAGTTGTTCTGAATTTTTATTGTATTTTACTTTTCTTTTGAACACATTTTGGGTATAAAAAGGGGGCAGATATAAGATTTATTCTTCTGCATCCTGTCATTTCATTTGATTTCATTTTGATTTTATGTTTTTTTGAACTTTGTTAATTTTGTGTTACAAATGAAATTAATAACTACTACCACCACTACTACTACCTTTTTTCCTTCCTACCCCTTTTCAGGTAAAGATATCATCAGATGCTTCAGTTCTCTCACCCTACAGATGGACCTGCTGTTGCTCCACACAGCTGCTCACTCTGCTGCTTAAAGTTGAGACACCACTCAGTGGCAAACAATTGAATAAATATCGAAGAGATTGGTGGTATTTGTTTATCTTAAGCTTTCTTCATTTTCCATAAGATTTTCTTACCTTGACTCCACGTCAGGTGTTCAAGTGTAGAAAAGCAGCATCATTCAAAAATGGAAGTCTGAATAATATTAGCATGAACCCACTTTGATATCTTTAAAAAAATATTCTCATCTGACTCCAGTCAGGTCCATACAGCAGTACCCAGCAGGCCAACGGACTGAATCCAAGCAGAGACTCTCTGCACAACTCAAAACTTCTGTATAATAATAAACTACTGTATAAAGTATGTCTCTTCCTGGTTACACCCCTGAAGGCGTTACCTTTTATGTCAGACATTAATGTAACTAAAATTTGTTTATACAGACAGAAAGAACACATGATGACACAACAACTCTCATTCTTTGTTTTAAACCTTATGGTTGCAATGATCAGAAAGTATAAAAATACAATACTGTATCTAACATTCAGGCAATATTTACTAAATTTCCTTCACAAGCCTCCACACCCACTCATGCAGGCAAACTACAAACACTGCCATTACCACACAAGATGAAAAAAAAAAAAACCCACTTCTGATTTAACACCAGCAGTGGAGGGGAACAGTCAGGAAAG
>NW_013952728.1:608633-616500 GCF_001266775.1 Austrofundulus limnaeus
GCAAATACTGGTCTGTATGGGTGGGTTTGCGATACACGTCAGTTTTCAACCGTCCTCCATCCGAAACGGAGACATAACAGTCCAGGATGGATTGCTTGTGGTTTGATTGGAACAAGTTAGTTTGAAATAAACGTTGTGATAAGCTCCTCTCAGGGGGCAGGGTGGGAACCAATGTGTCCAGTCCGAACTGGTTAACTTAATTTTTGCAGTCATTTTGAGAGTGTGCATGTTTTATTTATCTGTTTATGTCAATGTTTTAGTTGAATCTTTGTTCAAAGGCCACACATTTTGCTTGCTCTCCAGCTCTGTGGTAAATTATTCAAACTCACAAATTAAAGTAAATCTGAAGATTTAGTCAAAACAGTTTGAGAAATGCACATCAAACTAAAGTTTTAGACTCAGGAGGATAAGACTGTTTGGGCAGGGTGGGCAGCAGATTTATAGGGGTTTCCATTGTACCTCCCCCTTTACTGGCACTCCTGTTGATAGGCAGCAAACACACATATATTTTCACTATATCCACGTGCACTGATGGTAAAAACTGGATTAACCAAGAGCAGTCATTTTAATTTGTAGACTCTCATGGGCTAAAACTGTGAGCGATACAAGCTTAAGAACAAGGTTAAGGATTGACTCAGAGCGGTTTTTGAAACCTGCATTAGGAAAAGGAAGATGTGTCAGTCTTTGAAACCATATTGCARTCAGCTGATGTTATACATTCAACGGTCCTGCTGTGAGACTGAAGCTGCAATCCTGAATGTGTCTGTAAATATGTTTGAGCTGATATGTTACTTGTTTTATTGAAAGGAAACTGTAGAAAGAAAGATTACCAGAGTGAAAACTGACATTGAAAGGTTTATAAGGAACGGTGCACTGTGGCRTGTTTAAATGCTCAGGTTAAAAGGTTAGAGGGTCATAAATCAGACATACACGATATATTTAGTTTGTTCTCCCAGGCATCGCTCAGTGCTCACCTCATTCTCTGAGCCTCCTCATGTTTTATGTATTTCACTTTCACACTGAATCTTCATCTCACATATTCCCAAGGCCAACATCTGAAAAACCTGGGAGATCTGGGGCTTTTTTTTTTTTTTTTTTTGTCAAATGTTCTTCACTCGGAGCCTCAGAAGCCAGATTATGATTTTAGAGTATGAGGAAGACCAGGGTTGGGCTCTTTAACGTCTCCACAGACCTGTGCACAGTCTGTAAATGGAGCAGATTCTCAGGACGTTGCTGAGCTGAACATGAAACATATGTGAAGCATTTGGAGAGCAGCTCTCTCAACGCCACACGTCCACAGTAATCCATGAACCAGCTCTGACCAGGCATGAATGCAGTACACCAGTACATGTGAGTGGAGCAGGATCAGCAAAGAAAATRGACACAAACAGACTGTGTGGGTGAAGAGGCGCAGGTGAGTTTGTGAGGTGGGTGAGTGGGGGGCAGGGGAGTGTTGGCAACATTTAATTAGCCATGTTTCTGGTWATTAAGCCAGCCTTTTTTACTTAATAAACATTTTAGACATTCTAAAATACAATGGAGGATATGGTTTCTTAAAGCTTGTGGATTCGATTTTTTACTAAAATTAAATTAGCTTCAGCTAAATGAGATTTTTCCACTTTAAATTTGCTAACAGCTAACYAACAAGCTAACACCATCAGGTTTGTGTCAGTGCCACCAGTCTTCAGCTGGACGGAGACAAAGACGTGACGCAGACTGAGTAACAGTCATAATGGTTAGCGGTTAGTTGATAGAGTTACTTCTGCTAATTTTTACTTGTTTGGTGGAGTAGCTTTTTCAGTAATTGAAAAGCATTAGCAGACCAATTAGCTTCCCCTAAATTATACGGTAGGTTTTGCCAACTCTGAGTCCAGTGACAGCAAGCAAACATCAACAAGTTTGCATCAGTGCCACCAGTCTTCACCTTGATTAAGCAAATTGCTTACATAGTTAGCTGTTTGGTGAAGCCAGTTTTTTTGTCGTTTTGAAGGGATTATGTGCTAGCAGAGCTTACTTTTTCATTAGCTGTGCTCACCACTGATGAAATGGGGTTCTGTGGATTTTTACAAATGATTATTTAATATTTTAGCTGTAGTAGATAACTCTTCAATTGAGAAACAGAATTTAAACCCAACAAGACTGAYGAGCTAATGGCTAGTCTGAACACAGATAWGACCAAATTGACTTCTTAAAATCTAAAACACTGTAATTCTCAAAAATGTAGGTCCATGAGAGCAGTTTTTTGTTTTAAGATAAACATTTAAATGGCTGTTGATTTTACCTTACATAAATATAAAAAGCAGGATACTGAAAATGATATGCTGTAGTTAACTTTTATAACTTACTGTTTACATAAACAATGCTAAAATGTTGCAGATTGGGGTTATTTTAAGATARCAGAAGTSCACTTTAGACCAGCCRTTAGCTGGTCAGTCCTGTCAAAATWCAATGCTGTCGCTTCAAAGAGCTATCCACACCAGGTAAGATACTTATAATAACTTCCCTACAGAACCACACCTCAAAATGTCTGATTTTTATGCTGCTGTCGTTATTAGATGACTCTCTGCTTGTCTTCTTTATAAAGAGATGTTTTTGTTATGATTGTGATGAATCACATGTTTAATGTACAAAAAAATATTACATTTGTAGATGACGAAATAAGTTGAATAAAAATTATCTGCCACATGACTTTTGGCTTAGACTACATCAATGGGTCTCAGTTATGTTCTGTCATGTGCCTCCAGGGAACTTAAATGTTTTCATTTGGTTTTTTTATTTGCACTCGTCTCCCATGCAACATATTTATTTTTGAAAGAACTTCAAAAACAGAAAGACACAAGTYAACAGGAGTGCACTCTGTGCACGTCAGTACACTGACTCATCACGTAACTGGACTTCTTCACAACGTTACAAAAACAAAACATAAATTAGTATAAACTGTAACATCCTTTTTCTAACCACTGACATTTGTTTCTACATAGTTTTAAACATTGTTTATAATCACTTTTATCCTCTGAATTATTTCTACAAACTATTTATTAAACTAAACATATTTGAACCGATGCATTTTCTGTATTTACTTTTTCTGAATTTATCAAAAAGCATTTTTATACACATAAACTTACATTGGCCTTATAAATGGATTAGCAGTAGCACACAGAGGTTTAAAGAAACTTATCATAAATACTTTGTCATTTTCTAGTTATCTATTATTTTTCAGCTGATTTTTTTGCTTCTACTTCTTATATTTAACAAAAAAAAAAGGTCAGAAGTAGAAAGTCATTACTCCTATTTTGTGATGGCTTGTTTTCATTCTGGCTGGTTAAGTGAAAAAAAATAAATAAACACCTATCGAGACATGTCGTACCTCCCAAATAGATTGAATTTAATTGATTAGATGATAAGTATAAATATATAAGATTCTGACATCTTATTAGTTTGTACGATCCATCGTACCTGTACATGACAATCACGACACACTCCAGCAGACATGCTGTATTTTCCAGACTATTGAGCACACCTTAATGTAGGCTGCACCCACTAAATAAAAAATAAATAAAACTGTACATGTTGCACTTGTCTRTAAGCTGCAGGTGTCTATATTGTAACAAGAGATATTTGCACAGGAAGATGTCACACACATGGGGTGCCTGWTGGATTTAATCAGAGGAAATGGAAAAACACCACAACCCCAGTAAAAGATACACAAAWCCAAATGCTGTTTGTAATTATGAAGCCTAGGCATAAATTCAATGTGGAAAACTCAACAGCCTCACCTGCACCACCCAGCCGCTGTGTCACGTGCTTCTGATGCAGTCTATCAGCATCAGGCAGGCCTCCATATTTAAAGCCCTCCATCCACGACTCCTCCTGCCCACCAGTMGAGCATCAACCCTCCTCCTCCTCTTCTCCACGCTTGTTCCCTCAGCTCCGCCACCTGCATCTGGGCAATTCACAATGCCCGTGTCCTCTGCTGGGGTCTGAACAACAAAACTTTRAATTTGTTCACATCAAATAAAACTTGATACGAGTTGTTAGGTCCCTGTACGACCGGTGCCAGAGCTTGGTCCRCATTGCCTGTAGTAAGTCGGACTCGTTTCCGGTGAGAGTTGGACTCCGTCAAGGCTGCCCTTTATCACCGATTCTGTTCATWACTTTTATGGACAGAATTTCTAGGCACAGCCGAGGTGTTGAGGGGATCTGTTTTGGTGACCTTAGSATCACATCTCTGCTTTTTGCGGATGATGTGGTCCTGTTGGCTTCATCAGATCCTGATCTCCAGCTCACACCGGAGCGGTTCACAGCCRAGTGTGAAGCGGTCGGGATGAGGATCAGTAGGGAAAAGGGTAGGGTGCCTTCTCCGGGTCGGGGAGGAGGTCCTGCCCCAAGTAGAGGAGTATCTCAGGGTTTTGTCCACAAATGAGGGAAGAATGGAGCGGGAGATCTACAGGCGGATTGGTGCTGCGTCTGCAGTGATGCGGGCGATGTATCGGTCTGTCGTGGTGAAGAAAGAGCTGACCCAGAAGGCAAAGCTCTTGATTTACCAGTCGGTCTACCTTTCTACCCTCATCTATGGTCACGAACTTCGGGTAGTGACCGAAAGAACAAGATCACGGATACAAGTGGCTGAAATGAGTTTCCTCCACAGGGTGTCTGGACTCTCCCTTAGAGATAGGGTGAGAAGCTCGGTCTTCCAGGAGGGACTCAGAGTAGAGACGCTGCTCCTCCACGTCAAGAGGAGCCAGTTGAGGTGGTTCATCTGGTTAGGATGCCTCCTGGACGCCTCCCTGGTGAGGTGTTCTGGGCACGTCCCAATGGGAGGAGACCCAGAGAAAGACCYAGGACACACTGGAGGGACTATGTTTCTCGGCTGGCCTGGGAACACCTTGGGATTCCCCCAGAGGAGCTGGCCCAAGTGGCTGAGGAGAGGGAAGTCTGGGTCTCTCTGCTTAGGCKGCTGCCCTCGAGACCCGACCCCGGATAAGTGGAAGAWAACAGATGGACGGACAAATAAAACTCCGATTGCAGCTTTTCCTTGTGTGAGTCTCTCCAGGTCAAAATAAACCTTGTGCATAAAATTCTACCTGTATGAACATAGTTCACTGATAAATGAGTACACTGAATAAATGCTGTATGAGTGTGGGGCAGGGGGGCCGCTATAGGACCTCTTAACCCCGGGGCCTTCCAGCAGGTTAAGTAGGCTCTGGATCCAGGTTACCAGGAGCTCAGTCAGTGCCCTCTGCTTGAAAAACCACCATGTGTCTGTATTGTTGCTGCAGAACACCACGAACTGGAGGAAAACTGATAACATTTGTAATAATAAATTAGTCACACATTTTCCCAAAATTAAAAAAAAAAACATCATTCTGGCAGCCAGTCACGGTTGCAGCTCTGATTTTTAATTTTACACAAACACAAGAACGTTTTATTTTATTTTATTGCTGTTGTTGCTGTCAATACCATCCACAAAAAGTAAACTCAGTATTTCCCAGGGTCTCTTACCTAAGAGGAAATAAAAGCAGCAAATCATAGAGCAGTAACTGATCTACGGAGTCCGTGAGGGGACATGGGGGATTTTTTTTTCTTTTGCGTTCCCTCGCAATATATTTGCGTTACCTCGCAATACCTTTGTGTTACCTCGCAATACCTTTGTGTTACCACGCAACACTTTTGCGTTACCTCGCAATACCTTTGTGTTACCTCGCAATACCTTTACGTTCCCTCGCAATACCTTTGCGTTCCCTCGCAATACCTTTGTGTTACCTCGCAATACNGGTTGCAGCTCTGATTTTTAATTTTACACAAACACAAGAACGTTTTATTTTATTTTATTGCTGTTATTTTTACTTTTTTAGTAGAAATTGGAAAAAAAAAGATGTTATGCCTTTTGAGTAATGGTTTGTATCTATATGTCAGCTCGCAGCATGCGGTCACACTAAAGGCAGAATTATACGCTGCATGTGCTCCCAAAACCATCAGGCTTCCGGCTGGGATCCTGGAGGAGCTGAGAGATGAAGAATAGATGACATTCTGAGCTCTGAAGTTCTGCACACATGCTTTTTATTTTTACCTCCAGACTTTTTGGGAGCCATCTGTTTAAACATTTAAAGAATATCTTGTTCTTGTCAGCCTGAGAGAGTCGAGAGTCGAGCAGCTTGACCAGCAGCTACAACTAAAATACTGTCGAGTAAATATGTGGAGCTGAGGGAGGAGAGMAGTTTGGAACAGCTGATAAAAGACGTTTGTGTTTGGATCTGCTGATTTTATGCCCAGTCTACACAACTGATGTTTTTACACAAACATTGCTTTTCTTCATTTGTATTTTTTATTTTTTTGTTCATGCAAATAAATYCATTAAAATACCCAAAGTTTATGTTACTGTCAGGCCAAATGACCAAAGTAGTGGTATCTGTCATGGCTGCACCTGCACTCAGACACTCTCTGAAGTCTCATGAAGTACCTGGGTGTCTTGTTCCTGAGTGRTTCAAAGGGATACGGATCGACGGATTGGGGTTTTGTCCTCAGTAATGAGGGCGTTGCTTCAGTGAGTCGTGGTGAATGAAGCTGAGTCGTACTGATCTGTCTGTTCCAACCCTCACCTGYGGTCTTGAGCAGTGGGCACAGTTCCCCTAAAGCACTAAAACACTAATAGGGGAATTTCCTGATTAGTGCTTCAGGRATTTATTAGTTRAYTAGCACTTGCTAAATTTATAGGCTAAATTKAGAAGCACTAACTATAAATGTTATTGATCAATGTTAATGTTGACAGCTGAGGGTGRAAGCTGTCACACATTTTGTTCATGTGTGTCACTTATCCACTTATTGACAATATATTAACAATATACGAACCCAAATACAGCTGTGGAATGTCAATAAGTCTWAAGAGAGCAACATGTGACTCATGTTGTCTGTTGAAGGATGTATWTGAGTTGACTGGRTTATTTTAGTGCTTTAGAATTAGYTTTTRCTAAAACTTTCAGTGCATTAGTGCTTTAGAATTAGKGGACCTAAATATTTGARTTAGTGCTTTAGGGCTAGTGGAACTAATTTTTAGATTAGTGCTGCCCACCACTGGTCTTAAGGCATGAATCAAAAACGAGATCCTGGGTACAAGTGGTCAAAATGAGTAGAGATGGGACGATTGGCTCTTTGAAGGGATCCTAATCTTGACGAACAATTTGTTTCATAAAGCCGTTCAATCTTGACCAAGTGATGTCATCATCAGGGATGATTCCATCATGTGGGCGCTACCATGTACTTCATGTGGAACCCCCTCCCCTTTCCCCCTGAGCTGCTGTACTGAACAAACTACTGTACTGTAAAACTATAATTATAACTATCATAACRTATGTAAGCAGGGAGTGGATGGTGATGATTAGCCTTTCATTGTCACTAATGCTAACACTGCGTTACAAACAATGAGTCATTATGGGGCAGGAAAYGCAGGGCATCTTGTCTTCTTGGGTTGTGGCACAAATTTGACAACCTGTCCTAAAATTATTAGTATATTATCACAAAATCGCCTTTGAATGAGCCACTCTTGAAATTCTATTTGGTACTGAACAGCACCATCTTTATTTCTGGGTCTATGCTCTGTCCCACCAGAGTKGTAAAGTAACTAAGTACAAATACTGTACATCTTTACTGTATTTAAGTAGAACTTTTGCGTATCTGTACTTTACTTGAGTAATCATTTTTCAGCTTACTTCTACTTCTTACATTTTCACACAATTATCTGTACTTTTTACTCCTTACATTTAAAAAAAGACAAGAAGTAGAAAGCTGTTACTTTTATTTCATTTTTGCTTGTTTTCATTCCAGTGTGTTCTTGTAAAAAATAAATACTATCCATATAAACTGTGCCTCC
>NW_013952728.1:617974-620263 GCF_001266775.1 Austrofundulus limnaeus
GCTGGAGGTTTCTTCCTGTTTAAAGGGAGTTTTTCCTCTCCACTGTCACCAGTGTGCTGCTCAGGATGGAGACTGTGATGAAGTGATTCAACACAATCTRCTGGYTTCTTTAGATTGATTTTTGTACAGTGACCTGAGATGACATCTGTTGTGACTTTGCGATATATAAATAAACTGAATTGAATTGTATCTACAGTTTACACATATATACAAAAAAATGTTTTTGAAATTCTCAACTTTGTCTCAGATTTTCTCACAAAACCTGTCATTAATGTAGACAGGAGCTGAAAACAAAGCTGAGAATTTTTTTTTTAAATTTTAATCTGGACCAGTGTGTATTAGTGTGTATGCACATCTGACCAGTCAGTTTCTTTCTTCAGCCTGATTGAAGAATTTAGCAACTTCCTGATGTTTTCTGAGCAAACAGCCTTCTGCTGCACATATTTGTGGGCTGCTCAGAGAACGGTTTGTTCTTGGCTTTACATCTCAGAATAAGTCCTGACGGTCTTCAAAGCGAACCAGAGATCCACAAAAACAGGAAGAAGAGGGGATTGGACATTTTGTAAGACATGCTGTGCAGTTCTCTCACTTTGAATAACTCTGATAGACCCAAGGTTAAAAAAATCATAGTTTAATCAGAACCCAAAAGTCATAAAATCTGTGCTTGTAGAAAAAAACATTTTCTAAAAGCGTTATCAGGTTTAAATTCTGAGCTTTAAGGACTTTTTACTTTCTCGTCTCATTGTTAATAATTGGCTTTCTTAGGCAGACAGCAGTTTTAACAAAAAGCCAAAATCTGACACTAAGTGCCTCCCTGAAGACTTCTCCCCGATTTTCTGAGAAAGCCTCTGAATAGATCCCGACAAGCCATTAATGCTCTCCACTTTCCCCTGTTYATTTCTATTTACAGCAGTTAATACATTTATTCCCAGTCGTGACCTATTTAAGCGGAGCATGCTACGAGCCATTAGCATTCAGTGAGTCTACAAAGTTACCTCGTTGATGGATTTGTAAAAGGAGGTTGTGTTTTTTGCTGCGTGCGTAGGTGGAGGTTCAGAGGCCTCCTGTTTGTCTTCATTTAACTGATTTTTCTGTTGCCATAGGAGCTGGTGTCTTTCTGATCCCCCCCACCCCTTCATGAAAGTGCAGCACTTCAGAGCACGCCGTCTGGATTCAGATCAACACGAAGGTGTCGGGGGAGTTGTCCAGGATTTTACACTCATCATCGCTCACCGTTACATGACTCGCAGCTCATTTTAGAGAGCTTGTTTAGTTCAGAACGTCTTTTTTTTATTTCAGAGCCATTCGTGAGTTTGTAGTGATGTGGTTTCAGCAGGTCTTTGAAAGCAGCATGTTCCTGTCTGTACAGCTTGTTGGGAGAAAGTAAAAACCTGAGTTTTGTCTTTTTTCACATTGATTTCTTTTGGAGTATTTTRTAATCTTCCTTTTGTTGCCTTTGATTTATGACTCCTCCAGAAAACATTTAAGAGACTTCTCAGTGATTCAAGTGGAAAAGGAAAAAGTCAGCAGACTTTTCTGGAAACARGCCAGTGGCTGTCCTCCCCTTTATTCGAGTTTTATTCAACTACAGAGTCTGGACTGATTCSTTCCTGCAGATCAGAGGCTGCTAACCTTTTCTGTCTGAAATATTGTCTCATGTCTCAAATCATCAACACGTCTGTTGGCCTCAGTATAGGTTTGTCACAACGGACTCAGAGAAGATGTCAGAGCTTCAAAGATTTAAATAAAGAGCTATTGTTTGACAGAAGTTTGTTGAAACAAACAATCCTTCCCTTACCGTGTTGCGTTGTCTTTTCAGAAGACTTGTGTCCAACACTTTCATAGCTACAAAAGTTTGAGGAATGGTTATTTAGTATCCTCTTCTATGGCCACAAACTTTGAGTGATGACCGAGAATGAGATCACAGACACAGGCGGTCAACATGAGTTTTCTCAGCAGAGTGTCTGGGCTCTCCCTTAGAGATWGGATGAGAAGTTCAATTATCCATGAGTGACTCAGAGCAGAGCCGCTGCTCCTCCACATCAACAGGAGCCAGTTGAGGTGGTTCAGTGTCAGAGTAGTTTGAAATTCACCACGGACTAAAGGATTTGGTTTTAAAAGTAAGTTTAGCAACTTAGCTGATGAAATTTATGCTGCAATAAGAAGTTTAAAAAAACTACAAGTTACAAGAATAAAGTCATTTAAAATGAAGTCATAAAATTATGAGAATAAAGTCATAACATTATGAGATTAAAGTCATATTATGAGAAAAAAGTCATAATACTATAC
>NW_013952728.1:620408-623440 GCF_001266775.1 Austrofundulus limnaeus
ATACTATACCCTTTACATGAAAAAGCATTTAGTTATCACTATTAAAATGAGGAATGTTGTCAAATAATTTTTTAGTATTGCTTAAAAATAACTAGTTAATCTTTTATCACATTTGCATCAAATTATCAGTAGCTGGACTTGGATGTTGTGCAAACGACTATATGCTCAACTGAAGCTGTATTGTAATTAATGGATGCATTGACAGATTTAGTCGTCACGTAGTTAATGTGGATGAAAAAGCATATATTACACTAAGAGTGACCCAAGTCATCATGGACTACTTTATAAACACAGACAYGTGGCTGTACACAACAGGTGTGAGGGAAATGAGGAAACGAGGAACGTRAAATGGACACGTCATGTGAGATTATGACTTTTTCTCGTAATATTATGACTCAGCTGTCGTAATTATTAAAAAAAATTCTCATTGTGTGGCCCTAATACTCAGTCATAGATACTGGAGCTAAACCCGAATTATTAATGGTTTTTTTTACGTGTAACGTTTTAACTGTGAAGTTATTTTTCCATTAAAAGACGTGTAAATACACGTCTTGACACATTTTAAATCCGACTTGAAACTGATCACTATGGTAACGGGGTAGCGCATGTTTACGCAAACCCAATGCGAAGCCGGTGTCAGACCGGTAGACCGTCTCATTTCACAGCAGTTTTGAGCAGCCTACCTGGCCCAGGATTGAGACACACGTCTCAATCCTGGTCTCTATGAGTAACCTTGTTTTTCCCCTGTTAAAGGACTCATCTGGAGCACCTGAGACTTACCTTTACCTCCTGAGCTTGAACTCACCTGACTGGATTTCAATCCTTCGCAGACGTTCTGAAGGTTCTATGCTGAACCAACCCTTCTTCTGCCGTCCTGCCTCTCAATCATTGTGCCTCTCAACAACAACTGCTTACTTACTCTACTCACCCTCCTGGAAACCTTTACCCTCCCCTCTGAGACAGCCTCCTCATCCATCTTTGTAAGACAAGAAACACACTTTCAATTTATTCATTCCTTTGCTGATCAGATCTCTCAATGCTGAAGCTGAAAACCTCATCGGAAATAAAATCTTTTTACTTACCTTGTGCGTTAAACCTCTTATTGTCAGTTGAGCCTTCATATTTCGTTGCTTTTATTAACAAATTGTTTCTGTGGCAGCTGAAACAGGTCGGTGGAACTGGTGAAACCCCAGTGATTCAGGACCTCTGCAGCAGGAACTGGACCGGCTGATAAAAGGTGATGTCATCCTAACCTGGAGCTGATATGAAAGGGATGACTGGGTGTTTCTTYAAAGGTTTGATGTGTGGTATATCCTTTTCCAACAGTGCCTCTGAGTTCCATTGAAAAGTGGGTCAATGAAGCTATTTTTAGTAGCCATCRCATGCTCCTTTTTGCAAACAAGCAATGCAGATAAAAAAAGAAGAAAATTCTGCATGAAACGGCACGGAGCGACATTGAACAAATATTCGGAGGGAAATCAAGGTGCTCAGCCTGCCGGTAAACGGGGTAAGCTATTTATCTGGTTTCAAACTTCACCTCCCTGCTGAGATGTGAAGATGTGCGAGGGCATGAAATGACTGGGGAACGGGGCGGCTTTGCCTCCCCAATTGCCTTTGATAAACAGGGGGACTTGTGAGATTTTTTTTCTGTTTTTTTGTGAAGAGGGCTCTCTGTTCTAAAGTGGGCTTCTGTATCATCATCTCCCGGTCCCCGGAGCCAAGCGTGGCTACCTTGTTATAATCCCTCCTTGTTTTCTCAGTTTCTCTCTCGTATTACCTTTTTTTTGTTCCCAAAGATGTGATTTGAAAAGGAAGTGTTTTCCGCCGTCTCCCCTGTTAGAAGTGACACAGTGGGCGATGATGTGATGGAAGCGTACCAGAGGCRGCAGCCTCACGCGCACCTGCCTGGTTTTAACGCTCTGCAATCGCACACAAAAGTTTKTCAACTAACACAGCTTGAAGTGGCTGAAACTAGAGTGTGAGATTTTTCCAAAGAACCCTGCGTGTTTTTTGCAGGGATGTGAACAAAAACTGAGATCAGGATCATTTGATGTTAATGAAGGTGAGGAGACAGTGAGATGACTCAATAAATCACACGATTCCAGGAACCGCCTTAAACAAACGGGCGCAGGAACACCAGTGGAGCAGAAAGGGATTTTGCGACTGAGCAGAAAATATATTCCTGTGGGCTTTGCATGACAAATCTGTGAACTCCTGCTAACTGGAGATGGAGCATTGTCTGCAGGACATCAAGAATTGCTGTTTTAATTTAGGCGAATCCCAGAAAAAGCAATAGGAATAAAATATTAAAATAAAGGTCCAGTTTCAATTAGGAAAGCATTCAGCTAAAACCATCACACGAAGTTACAGGTCAAACCTTGTGAATTATGTTAGGCACAACCTTATATGTAACAATTAAATCTCAAACAAATAACTTATATATAGAGTCTGTTCCAACAGACAAAATGTGCACAAAGTGCAGCTTTTAGAAAACAGTTCATTCAAATGAGTCATCATAAGGGTCTGTGTACTTTTTGGTTATACATTTTTCATTTTAAAACAGATACTGAAAAACAAAAAAATGGACAATTATTCTAKTTCTATTTTATACTCCATCAAATGGAAAATAGTTGTTTTATTTTCCTCAAACTGGAAGTTTTACACAGTCGTTATCAGAGAATTTAAGGTAGATCAGGTTAAATAACTTTTTAATATTTGGTGGCAGTTTGTAAATAAATAAATACACGTTAGCTGACTAGTTTTAAATCWCTTTAACAGGTGTCAGCTGATAGTTCAGYGATGGTTCAAACTGTGTCCTGGAGCTTCTTGTGCTTTTAGCTACCCTGGCCCTTACCTTCCTACGCAGCTCCGCTCAGTTCCAGTTTCCCTTCTCTGCTCCGTCTGGGCTTTCTCCCACAGACAAGGATTTCACAGGCAGAATTTTAGCCGAACCAATCAGAGAACAGAACGTTGATTTTCTGCGCAGTGTCTGCTTGTAGTTTATTTTACCTGGGCCAATCAGAGAACAGAAC
>NW_013952728.1:624131-626565 GCF_001266775.1 Austrofundulus limnaeus
ACACACACACACACACACACACACACACACACATATATATATATATATTAGCTCAGGAGCTAACACATTAAATATTTATTAGCTCTGCGCTAACCTCTCGAATCACAATTAGGGTTGTCAGCTCTCCCGTATTAGCCAGGATGTCCTGTATTTGCAGACAAAATGAAGTGTCCCATACGGCAGTGGTTCCCAATGCTGGTCCTCAAGGACTCCTGATGTTTCCCTGGTTTGACACACCTGGTTTAAATGAATGAGTGATTAACAATCTTCTGAAGACCTGCTGAATTGCAGGAAAACCAGTGAAGCATGAAGAATAGGGGTCCTTGAGGACCAAAGTTGGGAAACACTGCCATACAGGACGCTCTTTTCCCTGTATTTTGAGTGTAGCCTTCAATCAGAGCCATCATATGACGTTAGGTCGGGATATGGTTATTTAACTTTATTTGTTGTTTTGATTATGTCCTACAGGTGTTGACATAAAATAAATTTGAAGTTTTTGAAAAAAAAAATTCTGTGAAATTTTTCTATATGTCTGTATACCTGCAAAAGAAGGTAAAATCCGTGTAATTTACAGACAATCCACACTTGACATGTATGCAGCAAAAACACAGAGAATAAAAATGTCTGTCGTCCTTGYGCTACCAACCTAAGGGGTCCTGTGTCAGAAACACAGACTGTAGCAGCTTCATTAGCCTGYTGACTGCATGTCGATTCTGAAGTTGTTGTGAAGTCAGAGCTGGTTAATATGTGTTTAGATCTGAACCTGCCTCTGGTCGGTTGCTCCAATACAGATTATTTATGGAAGGAAGCGACGTGCTGAAAGTATCGATTCAGTAACTTCAGTATCGACACCATCCAAGACAGATGTTGGATGTTACTGCCATTTATTTCTGTGGATTCTCAGTCATCCAGGACATGGAAATTTAAAAGAGCAAAGACGAAACAAGAGGACTTCTGTTCTGCAGCTGAAGACATATGTTGAGTAAGGTATAAACTGCATGTCTCGAGGTTAGTGTCATTATTATTGTATTGATAGTCTTACCTCCACCTGACAGATGTAAACATCAGAAGAAATGATGTCACTTTAAAAAACATCACATATGTATCTAATGAAGTTCCACATACTGAAAAGACCTGGGTCAGATTGGCTCARTTGAATAACTCTGCTGTAGGCTATTGTTAGTGTGGAACGACCATATTTTTATAATAAGTTATAATTAGTAATCCAAAGGCTACAAATATATTATCAAACTATTTAATGGCACATTTGGCCTGACCACTGAAAACATGGATAAAGTAAGAAATATGAAACATGCACAAAAACATGTAGTGTTTACGAAGATGCAGTCCTGATCTACATTGTTTCAAATAAATTTGTTCTTGAACAGYTGTTTTCTGAAGTGGTACATTTCTTTATCCATCTGTTTTCCGAGGCCATCAGCGTAAGAAAAGTTGTAAAAAAATAAAAACGTGTTGGTTAAATCCTTTGTTATATTCATCATGTTACATGGCAACAACAGAAGCAATATTGTGTTCAGGTGGATGTAACTCAAATGTTGGAGAAGTAAAAAAATATTGTGTCTTTAGGCCCCGCCCCCAGCAGAGCTGTCCCGTGTTGTGGAGGGGCTGTTATTGTTCATTTGGTCCACACTGACTGTTTTATAGAAATTAATCTGAAAATATCACTGAATAAAAACTCAATTATTTCCTGCTGAAATCTTGTAAAAGAAAAACATAAATACTAATTATTTTTATTGTTTAGAGCAGCAGTTCCCAAACTATTCAGCTTTTGACTCATAAAACAACAATAGAGACCTGCCCCCAGCTATTTGGGGGTGATAAACACTGGTATCAGGTCAAATAAACATGGGCATAGAAACATTATTCATTATGCTACTTTTATTCATTTTAGATATCTCATTCTTTTGTGACAACTAAGGAAAACAAGATTATTAGTCATTTTTAAATGTAATTAATTCTGAAGATCTTTTAAGGACCCCACCTTTGTGTTTTGGGACCCCATGGGAACAAACGAAAAAGCTAAAAGGCTAAAGTTAAGGACCTCCCTCATCATTTTCAGCTACAGACCAAGTCATTTCTACATTCTGCTCTCTGTCTGGTTTCATTTATAGATTTTTTTGTTTAAGTAAATGTTTATCAAGTAATGTCTAATGTTACAACCTTTAAACATGATTTACATCAAACTGAACGGATATACACTACAGCTAATGAAGACATCTCAAAGAGCTCATCAGCAAATCTTATTTTCCCACATTAGCTGTAGCCTCCATCTTTATTTAAGTTGGGTCCAACAGTGACTCGGTTGTGGACGTGTATATGATGAATGGGCCTCATGCAAGAACATGTTCGTATTCTTCTCCTAAATTTCTCTTACTTTTGTTCGTACAAAGGGTTCGTACGAACATGTCACGTC
>NW_013952728.1:627992-631023 GCF_001266775.1 Austrofundulus limnaeus
GACGTGACATGTTCGTACGAACCCTTTGTACGAACAAAAGTAAGAGAAATTTAGGATAAGAATACGAACATGTTCTTGCATGAGGCCCATTGTTTCTAATATTTTTATTAATATCCCTCCTGTGGTTCACAGGATATTTTACTAACAGATACAGTTTAGCAAATGTATTTCTGAATGGGTGTTAGGGGTTTTGATGATGATGCTCTACCACACCAAATGTAAACTTTGTGTTTGCTAAGGTTGCTCAGCTGTAGCCATCTTGAACAGGGTTGATCCCACAAGTTAATGAGTTGTATACATCCACCCAGTGTTTACTTTCTGAGCATTTAGTTCAAATCAGCCTGGAGATATTTTGCTAACTCTACAAACATRCACACAGAGTTTTTGCACATGTGGTTCTGGTGCTTATGGAAGCTGTTAGCAGGTCACATGGTTTTCCAGGTGCTTTTCTCCCAGAGGGAATCTGGCTGGTGACACCTGAGGCCTTGAGGGAACCTGCAGCAGTTCGTCACCACAGCCAAGGCCGAGCCTTCCAGGAAACCCCACATTTACTCCTCATACTGAAACTCCCATGATGCAACACGTAAAGTCTGGATGTGAAAGTAAAGAAGTTTGCCCAAAAGTCTGATGAGGTTTTCTGTMCAACAAAGCTGAAAACAGTCCACATGGTGCGGAGGCAGCAAATCAAAGAGTAAATGTGTTACTTGTCACCTTTAATTCATCAAAACATCCATCTTGCCTTTCATCCTCCTGACTTTGGTCCCACATATCAATGCAAATCACTTCTCTGGCTACTTTTCAACACAAGTCACACTCAGAGCTGAAGGCTGCTCCGCCGAGTCAAATATCACAACTCCTGATGAGTTCTGTGAAACGGGACTGCTGCTTCCTGCGGTCCAGGCTGACACGGCGTGTCACCGAAAAATAAAATAATTTGTCCCGATAAGTAACGACACCGCTGCCCGGAGGCCTCGCCTGTTTCCCAGTCAGAGGTGACGTGAGGGAGACGAGACAGAATCAGGCTGCCGAGGAGAGGAACTGTGTTTTTATCGATCTCATCTGATCTGATTCCAAACTGCTGAGGAGTTTGTTACATGTAAAACATGTTGGAATCAGTCAGAGGACATGAAGCTGATGTGTGCGGAGCAACATTCAGCCATCACTGGAACAATACTGACACTTAGTGGCTGAATCCACACTGCATGAGGCTCAACTCAATCCAACATCAGTTTGAGACATCAGACATGAATCAGAGGTTTAGCTCAAATGCAGATAATTCAGATTATATAACTAAAATCTGTTCTTAAAAAACAAAGTGTTGTTTTAACACCTATAGAGTTGAATTTAACTGTTTCATATAATATTTGGTCCCACTCAAACATAGTGTAAAATGTACTCAGCCAGTGTCAACTTGTCAGAGTTAATTTTACTCATGTTAGTGTCAAAATCAACAATGAAATGAGTAAAATTATTTAACAGTTCGTTTGCACTCCACAKAGTAATAAYGTTATTTTTATGGAGTTAATTTTACACTAAATTTGCTTTAAAAAGTACAAGGCTTACACAGTTATTGTGTAATACTCTTATTTACTTTTTCTTTTAACACAATATAAGTCAAATTCAAATTCACTTTATTTATWTAGCGCCAAGTCACAACATACGTTGTCTCAGGGCACTGTACATAAAAAAGGCTCATCTTGACACCTTGGTACGCTTCTGGAGACTCCTCCATTACCTGAAATCCTCCGTCCTCCTCTCAGCACCGTCATCCTCTCCACCTGCTGTAAAACAACAGCTCTTATTTGGATTCAAACATCCATGTTGCTATTTGGACTTTTATACTCGCCACTCTTCCACAGATCCCTCCTGAAATCATCTGCCTTTKTCTATCTTTGTAAATAAACATGACTGAACTTTGATTTTTATCTTGGTGTGTCACGTTCTGCTTGTCATCGGTTCCTCTGCTCTGGGTTCATTTATCCTGAGACTAAGGAGATTAAAACTTCAACAACCGATCTGTCTAGCAGGTGTTAATAAATGATGGATCAATCTGAAGTAATGTGAAGCTTCAAGTTTGGTATATTTGGGAACCAGAAATTATCATCTTTGGACAAAGAAATTAAGGCATTTTAATAAAATAAAATAATGAAGATAGAAACAGTAGCTCTATCGTTTGAGTAAATGTCCTGTTGCAGCAAAATAAGCCCAAACCATCACTCCTCCACCTCTTTGCTTCACAGCTGGTTTGAAATGTTTGTGGCTGTTTGGTTTTCTCTATGATGATGTGYATAACCACTCAAAACTTTATTCATATAGCACTGTACACCACAGAAGTGCTGCACAGAAAAATCATGTGAGTGAATAAAAAACACAAGGACTGGCCTGCTGCAAATGTTTGCTGGAGTTAAACGCCACAGAAAAAAAAAATAGGTCGTTAAAAGATATTTAAAGTCCTTAATGGTTCTTGCAGAACGTACAGAAAGAGGGACTGTTCCAGAGTTTAGGACCTACAGTTGAGAAGGCTCTCACTAAAAACCAGGAGTAAAATCTAAAACAATCCTAACAAAAGAACAGGCAGCCAGGGAAGAGAACGCAGTATAGGGGTAATGTGCTCACACCATCTTATCCTCATTAATAACGAGCAGCTGAAGACGTCAGAGGAGAGACTGGTCAATTCCACGATAAAGGGAGTTGCAGTAATCCTATAGATAAAAGCATGAATGACCCTCTCCAGGGCATCATGGGAAAGATGAGGCTTGACCTTTTAAAAGGAGACATATCCTGCTTTTAAATCCCTTTTCACATTGAAATCCTTCAGCTGRGGTCTGTTCAAAGTGGAACTGCAATGCTTTGGATTGAATTTCACCTTAAAGGGATCCACGATTAGTTGTAACATTAAACTTTATTTGATTAACATTTATTTTAACTGTAAAAAAAGACAGTAAAAATACTGTAGGCTGTTTAGTTTTGTAAATTTTTTAAAATATATTTTAACACGGACGGGGCCATTTTATTTACACGCAAAGCATTC
>NW_013952728.1:631934-634267 GCF_001266775.1 Austrofundulus limnaeus
CTTTATTTTACAGTTAAAGTATATGTTTATTAAATAAAGTCTAATGTTACAACTAATCGGGGATCCCTTTAATCTAACTTTATCTGCCCCTCTTTCACACCTTTCCTGATGTGTGTCTCAAAGCAACTCATTTTGATACTGTTCCTTTAAATCCAAACCAGGTGCTTCACTCTTCGCCCTGCTCCACTGCTTCAATCCAGCTTGATAGAGGGGGTATGCAGCACAGAAACATTTTAATTACAAATTTATTAAACAATGTCACCAACAGAAGATTTGTCCATCCAGCCTCACATGTTGGAGCCAGAGTCTGACCCAGAACCTATCGGGTAAGACAACTGTCAGAATTATTGTACGTGTAAGAGTTTAAATTTGTACATGTAAGTCTATAAACATATATAAATTTGTTACAACTTTGCCACATTACAAGTACGAATCAAATTTACAAGTCGGAATCAAATTTACAAGTACAATTCTTATGTGAGAATACAAGTTTTTACGTTACAAATGCAAGTTAAAAAGTTACAACTTTGCCACATTACAAGTACAGATCAAATTTACAAGTACAAATCAAATTCACAAGTACAATTCTTTTACCTGTCAAAATAACAGACATTATGCACGGAACACAAAAAAGATCGATTAAAACAGTAACTAAGCCAGACCACTAGGGGGAACACGACCACTGCCTCATTTGGGACCAGATGAACTCTTTATTAACACAACATTTTGCTGAAGGGAAAAGCATTTGGAGGCTTTTCAGTTTGTCACTCATGTCATGTAGTACAACAATAAAGTAGATAGTGGATTTATGATGAACAACCAAAAAGGAAAACTGATGCATTCATAAAACTGACTGCATAATGGAAAAAATAATGCAAGTTCAAAAACACATAACGGCAGTGCTCTGACCTGGTCAGCAGGGGGACTGAAGTCCACCATCAAACCCCTAAACAACTGTAAGTTAAACTCTTTTTACTTTTAATAGTAGTTTGTATTATTTATTTCACATTTGGTACACATAGTACTTGTCAGTATTTGTAAGAGGATGTGTTTAAATAGTTTGTATGGTGAAAGTAGAGCTTCGTTGATTGCTGTTGTTGTTAACATGGTGTTAGTGTTAGCATGATGATATGAATAGGAAAGAAAAAACAGCCTCATGTTTCCTGTTCAGTCGAAGTTTATTTAGAACGGCTTGAAAAGAACAAAAACCTAANCCATAAATCAAAGTTAAACTGTGTTTAACTAAGTTAATCTATTTTTAACTACTACCAAACTACTTCCTTCAGATTTCAGTGACCAATTTGTGTAGAAAAAATGTTTGCTGTCTGATTAATGAGACTGCTGGCTGTGACTGTGTGATATTATAACTGTGATCTTTTTAATTTACTTTTATTCAACATGGACCTGAATCAGTTTGTGGACCCATTGAGGACCTGTCTCCAGACCTTTGTATCAGAGGACTGAGACCATCAGGCTCCATCAGTGAGAGTACAACCAGTAGAAGCCAGTTCCACCCCACATCAGGTCAAATAGTTGTATTAGCAGCAATATTATAAACTTAATAGAAATAAAGTTAATATAATTCATTAAATAAAGTTAAAATAAATCAGTTTTGTTAACCTGTTGATTCTCTGTGATTCAGATAAGTGCAGTTGATGCAGCGAGCAGCATTCAGCCCATCCATGGACCCAGGACAGATGTCCTCTACATCCACACCTACATCTGACAGGCAGGTGGATGAGGAGGTGATGGAGTTCCTGACCATCTGAAGAACTGAACCAGCAGCAGGATGAGGAGACACTGGAACAAAATCAGTTCATCTGGGTTTTAAAGCCTTCATGACAGCTGAAAAATTCAGTTAATGCAAATGTACAGTTTTAAAATATCCTGTTAGAGCTGAGAAAGTCAAACACCAGGGCTTGACATATTTTTTAAACTCAGGATGTTTAATCAGTTTATATTAAAGCTTACCTAGAAGTTTTCATTTATTTGACATTGATTGATGGTTTTACTTTAATAAATAAATTTTTAAATATTCAACACTTTTGTTTTAACCTAACTATGAGCTGTGAGTGATAGATGAAACAATGAGTATAGTAAAAAAAAGGGGGCAGTAAATTGTTAAAATGTTTAATGAAACGTATCGCAAATAATACGTTTTAACACACAATATAGTGTACTACTATTATTACTACTCCACTGTGACATAAATACATAATTTTTATTAAAATTATTTTTTCTGATATTTCTTTCAACAGTCACTAAAATGAAATTAATATTTTTATTGATTCATTTTCATCTCCCTGCTCTTGCCTGACGTGGTGTTTCTGAGT
>NW_013952728.1:634777-637882 GCF_001266775.1 Austrofundulus limnaeus
GATGAGGCAGTGGTCATGTCCCCGTAGTGGTCTGGCTTAGTTACTGTTTGCAATCAATCTTTTCGGTGTTCCATGCATAATGTCTGTTATTTTGACAGGTAAAAGAATTGTACTTGTAAATTTGATTCGTACTTGTAATGTGGCAAAGTTGTAACTTTTTAACTTGTATTTGTAACTTAAAAGCTTGTATTCTCACATAAGAATTGTTCTTGTAAATTTGGTTCCGACTTGTAATGTGGCAAAGCTGTAACAAATTCATGTACGTTTAGAGACTTACATGTACAAATTTAGACTCTTACACATACAATGATTCTGACAGTTATCTTACCCCATACAGAACCAGAGGAGAAAGAAGACCACAAATTGTAGTCGGTAAAGGCCCTGTCACACTATTACATTCTAGACAACTTATGATTTTTATATGTCTAAATCATTAATAAAAGTTATATATTTGAATAATTTGTTAACTGCAAACCCTGAATTGAGACACAGCTACAGAGACAGACAGAATAAAAAGTGGAGGAAAACCAGTAATCCTCTAACAGCTAACAGTGAAGCTAACTTTTTCATTTAGTGGATTAGTGTTTTTCACCTCCTTTGGCAACTGTTTGAGGACCAGTAGTGTCTGCATAACTGAGTTCTGGTAACTTTAAATCTGCTAACAAAATCAACTATCCCCATAACGCTGCATGCCAGCCTGCGTCATCATGAGTCTTGTGCATGCGTGTAGCATTTTTAGCATTTTGTGTGTTCACCTGTGTTAGTCTTCAACTTAAAGGAGACAAAGTGACAAAGATTGAGTGACACTCACCCTTGTCCACTCAGATCCTTGTAATCTGGTCAGAAAGGGTAATTATTGTCAAGGAAAATGCGCTAAAGCACTCTGGGATATGTAGTTACTCAGTTTATATGGTTTTATCCAGATAAATTTATGGTTCAGAGGCAACACAGCAAAGGTAAGATAGATTTTCTGATTATGTTTTTTAAACTCTGGACAGAATTCTGGCTTTATTTGCTTGTGGTTCAGTGAATCCTGGTTGGATTGTGATGAAAATTAGAGTTTTGGAATATGTGAGAACTGAACAGATGAGACAATGTTTGCATCACTTTGTGCAGTTTAACATGCTGATTCAACTGCTTGTGGTTTCATTGTGTTTGATGGACATGGTAATGTTTTTATGAGCTTTTAGTTTTTCTGGTGTTTCTGTGTTGCACAACTGTTAAAATGACAGATCTTGAATTAGCAGTTATTGTTAGCTTCCATTAATTATTTATCTTTTAACCCTGTTTAGTGGTTTAGTGCGGAAGCCTGCCAGGGGTCAGTGGGAGGAAAAAAACACCAGCTGGAAATCCAGTTCAGTTAATCCATGCGCACGGATTACTAATCTGTGCGCTCAGTCTCTGCAATCCGTGTGCGCAGATTGCTTAGAGCTGTCGACAGGTTGGACACATGGTATGAAGCTGCATCGGCAAAGTAAATTCAGTGGATCTGTTGTCATATATAAACTTAAGGCACTGCTGTGTTTTCATCAGCACAATGGAGATGTGTTTACGGAAGAGTCTCTCAGTCTCAATAACACCAGAAAAAGAGTCGCTAGATTTTCACTAGTCGCTTTTCTGATTAACAGTCTCTAGAGGGTCTGAAAACTCTGTAATTATAGCGAGAAAGATGCTAAATCCGCACTGCAGTGTTCCGCAACCCACCACCTCTCATGTCAGCGATCATGTCGGGTCAGTTACGTCATACATTGGAGCGGTCAAATTATCGTACATTTTGGGATTTTTGGAATTATTGATCGTACATCGCACAGAGGGCAAAATCATCGTACAAATACAATAAGTATCGTACGTCTGGCAACACTGGTTCCCACAACCACCCATGGTTACCATCCAACCTCTCCAGATGTCAGCAATCCATGCGTACGGATTGCAGAAACCGAGAGCACAGTTTAGTAATCCGTGCGCACGGATTTCCAGCGGCTGTTTTTGTTTTCTCTCACTGATCCACTGAAGACAACTAACAMAACAGAAAAACAATAAGAAAACAAATAGTAAAGGAAATGAATCTAAAGAGTAATGTAAACCAAAAGGACACAGAACCTGACATGCTGAAACTTTAAGGATGACTTTGCTGAAACTTTAAGAATGACTTTTTCACACAGCTTTTTCATTTTGTCTTCGTTTTTGTTTAATAAATGAGATTTTTGTTCATTTGAGGTTTGATTTAAAAAAATAGCTTACAAACTGATCAAATCGTATCCTGACAATAAAAAAAAAACATAGAACTAAAAGAGGACTAATTTACTCTAGGACGGTTAGCAAACAGTTAAATTCATTTTCTTATGATGTTTTTAACATATTTAGAAATTTGACTGCGCTGTACTTGCACTTCATSTTTAAACCTCAAATCTGAGCCCCTGAACTAGATCAAACTTTGTCTTTGATCTCGACAGAGAAGGTCAGGACCTCAAACCGTTTGAGAAACGACAGCCGGCTATCACTCTGATTAATGTGTGGAATATCAGGTTAAGGTTTTCCAGGCACCAAACAGATTCTCCTAAAACTCTGTACCACTGACCTGAGACGTCCTGTTGAACCGGATCTGACAGACTGCTKGTTTGAACCAACAAGGTCAAGTGAAATGTTTCTCTGCAGTCATCTAGAAGTGGAGCCTGGAGGAGATGAACACTGGTCAGGTGGAGGTCGGTATGTGCAGCTCTCTCCCTCACGTCAGTGTCAGCTACAGAATCTGTGGAAAAGTCCAGTCAGAGTTAAGTGTAGTTCAACTGAAAGGAAAAACATTAAATGACACTGTTCATATACTGTATAAATTAAGTTATTACTGACAAAACAGTTTGTAGTAATTATCATTCACACACTGATTTGTCCAACAACTGGATCTAATCAACATTTTTAAACTACATGAAATAACTTTAGTTTTAAAAGTAGTAAACACCATTTTGTGACTTTTGATTTGATCAAAATGTGACAAAGTCCTGCTCACCATTTTACACTGAGCTATTTTTATCTTGATGCAACCGTTCTGAGCTGGTTAAACGTCACATAAGTTACAAATTCATACTGCCAGTAGGGTTGGGCATAATC
>NW_013952728.1:638882-641137 GCF_001266775.1 Austrofundulus limnaeus
AATCACAACCTTGGCGTAAAAAGTGGCGTACACAAGTTTCCTGGCTCAAATTGTGCGTACGCCAGTTTTATAAATCCGACCACTGGTCTGGCAATGATGGCATTGTTTTTAAGATGGAACACCACAACTGGCCCAGTTGTGGTATGGTTTATGTGGTGCTGGCCCCTGCATGAACCAACTCTGGCAAACCACATCTGGGCCACCAAAGGGTGGGCATTCACACATGCACTGTGTGGGCCAGACACATTTAGCTAGTTCTCTAAATAGACTAATATTCAGAATGTTAGGTTGTGGATAGAAACCAGAGAATTAGAACCTTCACCTGTGACACTCTATCACCACTGAGCAGTCACATGAAAAGACCAGTTTATAAAAAAAATCATGCTAAAAATTTATAGCTTAGTTCTTTTATTATAAATTCTGCAAATGTTCTTGATGTGATTGAACCACAGCAAAAACACAAGAAAGCATCAGAGCAGGCTAAAACACACCATAATATTAGGTTCCAGGTAAACATTAACTGCACTTAGCCACAGWGAAAAACACATGCTGCACCACTCAACGCACCATTAAAATGCACTACATACTGCTAYGTTTTACCTAAAACGTCTGCTGCAAATTATAACATGTATTATTTACCCGATGATTAATTTATGTTCTGTTCCAGCTTCTATAAACATGTATGTCTTCAGAGAGCCCTGGAAAGCTGTGTGAAGAGGCTGAGTCAGAAACATGAAGAGATGTATGGTGCAGCAGTGCCAAATGAAATACTCACAGTTTGGCTGCAGTAAACAGCTTAAGAGATGTATATAACGTGGCAAAGATGCAACCGTACGGATAAGTCTTATCTTCTCTGAGTGGTGTCATATTTCAGCTTTACAGAAAACTTGCTTTACTGAAAATCTTCTAATGTTTGGTCTGAACTTTATTCCAAGGCTTGTGATTCTTTTAAAGTCATGACTTTTTTTAAATAAAAATTTTACAAAACAAAAACATGAGTGTCACATGTATAAATCCCAATTTTCACATGTGAAGACATGTTAGAACCCCCATCACTGAAAGGTTTGACCAGTGAGTGTTTGCAGTTCATTTTTGAGTTTATCTGGGCTGTAAATCAAGGAAACCTTAATGTTTTTGATATTCAAGTGAGTTAGGAGTTACGGTGTATAAAAATAAGGTAGTTTTTTCTTTTGTTTGTCCAAGGCGGTGCAGAGTGACAGATCATGGTGAATGAGGAAGCAAAATTTATTCACTAACTGGTCCAATGGTGGATTCAGGGGGTGGCCAACGGTGGCTTTACCCACCACGGATCTTCAGACACCCCAAGTATTTGAGTAATTATACTGGTAAGCAATATAAWAACTAGAAAACATAGTTTCCTCAAATGATGTGATGGTCGTTATTTTTTAATTTATGAGGGCTTATTCTATAAGAACTTTTCATATTCCAGCATGTAGTTAGTTAGTTAAAGTCACACATAGTGTATATATTTGTCACTTCACGTTGTAAAGTGTGAGCGAGATTGACCCAGGGCACAGGCAAAAAYCCAGAGTGCAAAAGGTTTATTAAACATAAACAGCCTGGCAGGGCAGCTCAAAATGTACTTACAAAAAKAATCTCTCAGGAGAGCACCACACTGACACGATCAGACAAACAGTGAAGACAGGACACAGAATATAAAGACAAGCAAATGAGGGACTGATTGAAACACCTGGGGAGGAAACATGAGGATCAGGTGTACCTGGGAGGAACCAGAGGCAGGTACACACAGGGACACACAGAAACCAAGGTAAAAACTAAACACAAACTATGACACAAGTGTTCTAATAAAAACATTGAAATACTCTCTCTATGGAACTAAGTGGTGAGAAATAAAAACAACATATCAAAATACAGAGAAAGCTCAATAAGTTGGCTAAAGATTTCCCCAAACCAGTAAAAGCTTTATATMCACTGCCCGGCCCAAAAAAAGTCTCCACCTGGATTTGACTAAGGTCTGTGATGTGRCGTTGCTGCAGGTGGTCAGGTCCAGGTTCAGCAACAGTTTGTGCTCAAAGAATGAGGTCAGCTGACTACCTGAACATACTGAATGACCAGGTTAGTCCATCAATGGGTTGTTTCTTCCCTGATGGTACGGCCATATTCCAAAATGACAATGCCAGGATTCATGGGGCTTTTATTGTGAAAGAGTGGTTCAGTGAGCATGAGACATCATTTTCACACATGGATTGGCTCAATGAGAATCTTTGGGATGT
>NW_013952728.1:642137-644287 GCF_001266775.1 Austrofundulus limnaeus
ACACTGGATGGAAATAAATCTTGTGATGTTGCAGAAACTTATCGAAACAATTCCACAGAGAATGTGTGTCGTAATCAAAGCTAAAGGTGGTCCAACAAAATATTAGAGCGTGTGAACTGTTCTTTGGTTTCAACTTTCTTTTTTTTATTTTTATTTTTTGTCCAGGCACTGTAATCTCGTTATATTTGTAGCGATGAATTTTTTTTAGAACCTATCACTTTACTATGGCTAAATGTATAAGTTTGCATGTTGCAATACACTCCATGTGTGACACACTATGTACATTTTTTTCTTTTGTTTTTCTTTTTATCTTTTATGGATTATTTTATTAATTTATTTTTGCTGACAACGGTGACCTTAGTAACTATCTTTCATTCCTCCTGTAGTACTCATTTGGAATGAAACAACAACAACAAAACAATCCTTGAATTCTTGTTTAGAGCATTTTTAGGTCCTGTTTTATATTTTAAAAAGGGGCAATGCATTTTCACAAACTTTAAACAAATAAAGCAAAGCAAGCTGGTCTGACTTTTATCTTTTTCTCTCCAACACGCTGGCCAGCATCATCTGCAGAACCGCCCTCTGTTTGTTTACACTTGTTTTAATGTAAGAAATATAAAGAAATCAATAACACTTGTTAAAAAAATTGTTGCCGTCAAGCGTTGCATTCAGCTCTGCTCTACAACGTATTAACTGAGATCCCACTGACTGCTGTCTACTGCAGGTAAAACACTGACTACTCAGCATTCCAAAAAGTTAAATAAAATAAATCTGTCACTTTAAAAGCTATCCCTTTACATACGGTATTAGTAGTATGGTACAGTATAAAATTTGCTTGATGTAATAACTTCTAGTAAGTCATTGAGCTTTGCTGAGGTCATTCTTTGTTGTTTACCTGAACAAACTGGAAAAACCTYTTCTCTCACTACAGTCACAGCTGATTTGCATACTTTAACAAAATGCCCCATTTTCTTCCAGTAATAGCAGCAGGACCGTTTTAGCATGAGAAAAATTATCCACATCTGAAGCAGAGACGTTTCTCCTCATGATTCACCTCTTTATGATGAACATGGAGTAGAGGTCCATGTAGTTCAGCTGTTTGCACTCCTCTTTTTCTTAAAAACAAACAAACGAAGTCATCTACAGCCTGCTGGAGGTAAAATGAATTGAACAGTATTATAAATTCACAAAATATCAAATAGAAATCTAAACAAAGAACGACTTTTGCCAAYAATGGTACAGTGCACATTTAGTTGTCTCATACAAACGTTAGTAAATTTAACTGTGTGATTCATAAGAACTTCCCTGTATTCAAAGTAGGCTCTGCCACACACGTTTGTTTATGTTCAAAGGTTACAAGCATGGATTTAAATTCATGTAGACTTTGAGGTTGGAAGTGAAAAAGAACAAGAATWTGTTGAGTTTCAGGTGATGGAGGGATGGCAACATTTTTGCACTAAGGCAGGGGTCTGCAACCTGYGGCTCCGGGGCCGCAAGATTTGACTAAAACTAACTTGAAACTAAATTTTATTTGTTTTTCTACGCACCGCAGAAAAAGCTAGTTTCAACACTTTTCCTACGATTAGATACGATTAATTAGATCATGCTGTTTGTTGGCCACTTCTTTGATCAAACTTCCAGCCCCACAGAGTTTTTTCAAAATCCACTGGAATTTTTTTGGAGTACTTTAATGATGAGCTTTTGAAAAGAAACATGAYCAGAATCAGTTTTATTGTCATTGTCAATGAACAGGATTCACAGACTAGGAATTTGCTTCGGTGTAAAAGTGCAAGTGCAGTTAGATCCAGTGGATAAAAGTGACCACAAAAACAATACAGTCAGAGTTGTGCAGTTGAAGAAACCAGTGATAAAGTGGCCAAGGCAGAGTTATAATGTTCAAGAGTCCGACGGCAGAGGGGAAGAAACTGTTCTTATAGTGGGATGTTCTGGTCCGAATTGACCAAAACCTGCCTGAGGGGAGTGGTATGAACAGGCTGCAGGGTGAGAAGGGTCAGCTGTGATCCCACCTGCTCGCCTCACAGTCCTGGAGACGTACAGGTCATGGAGAGAGGGGAGGCTGCAGCCGATCACCTTCTCAGCACAGCGCACAACGTGTTGCAGTCTGTCTGTCCCTGGCAGTGGCCCCGGCA
>NW_013952729.1:0-1018 GCF_001266775.1 Austrofundulus limnaeus
AATGAAATCTTAGCAGTAATTTATTTGAAGTTGTATTAAAACAGACAACTAAAACAGATTGAACATTTAAATTTTCCATATGAAGATAGCATCACAAAATCATTCATCAAACACAGTTAAAAATATTAAACTCCTCCACTGTCCAATGGCATGGATAATCTGACATTAGCCCTGAGCAGCTGTGTATGTCCTTGCCTATTGTTTGACTGCATGTTTTTTTTCTCTTTAGCCAAATTATGAGAAAAGCCAGAACTATTGAGTTGGGACTTTTTAGAGTTTTTGACAGGGTATTAAATTAGGCTTCTCTATTTTGATTTAAAATTCATAAAAACATACATATTTGTCATAATTCAGCTAAAAAAACACAGCCGTAGACAAATAAGTAAGGGCAAATGCAGCTGCTAATTCAGGTGGTCACTGCTTCAAAGTAATATATTTTAGGTTTATGCTTGACATCATGTTGAACAGTAAATTCTGTGTTAGGAACACCTGTCAGTGCATGTCGCTTATAGGTTTTACATGTCAACCACTTTTGTTGAGAAGTTTTTTTAATCAAAAACCTTTGTGTCTAATAACACAGGTGAGCAGCCTTGGCATGCTAGTTGCTAGCCACTCCAATGCTAAAGCAAAGGAATAGTCCTTCTCATTTGCAGCATCAGCCTCTCAGTTACCGGGGTCAGCCTATCAATAATCAGATCAATGGCTTAGAAATATATAGATATAGCCTCCTGCTACAAGGATGTAGCAACCGCTGGTTGTGCAGTAATTTTGGCCCTCATACTACATCATACAATCAATCTGAACATGGATCCTGCTTCTTCCTGTTGATTGACCAATAGGAGAGGAGCTGACCCAAGAAAAGCAGATTTTTTTTGCATAATGAGGCATAATTGCATAAGGTCAAGTAAAAACAGGAGACAGAAAAATGTAAAAGCAATACATGGAAATAAAAAGACTCGTGGGTAAAAACAAAACAAAACAATAAAACATTAAAAACATCATTTAAGAGAACGAAATG
>NW_013952729.1:2018-2484 GCF_001266775.1 Austrofundulus limnaeus
ATATAATAAAGAATACTCACTGAACAAGCCCTTTCAGCTCTCTGTCTTCTTTTGCTTCTATATCACAGCAAAATCTCTCCAGTGTGTAAAACTATGTGAGAATTGTAATTTAAAACAGTTGAAAGAGCAGCTCAGTGAGGAGATCAGACCTGAAGCAGCTGCAGCAGACTGCAGGATGGAGCAGGATTTTCCAAAAGCTTTTCATGCTGGAACAGTATGAAGTAAATCTCTGAATATTCATGCGTGCATTTGTTTATTCATCTCATTAGTAGAATTGAATTATTCAGCGTCCTTCAGTGTTTCTGTAGGACGTTGGTGAAGAAGAGGAGGAGGTTGTTGAAGTGAATATATTCGTATAAAGGCTCAGCATTTCCAAAATAACAGTTTAAATTAGTGAAACCTCTTTTATTTAATATTTATATTTGTTTGGAACATTTTGGTGTTTGAAGGAGAACAGAGAGTTTAC
>NW_013952729.1:5624-10674 GCF_001266775.1 Austrofundulus limnaeus
GAATATTTATTTAACATTGTTATTTTTGTGTTCGGATTCACACATTAAATGTGGTTTTATAACAGCTGCACAAGGAAAATTTTAATTTTCAATGGTGTTCAAGAACAAAAATATATTTTTTCCCTTCACTAATTATCTGATGCTGCTTCAGATCTTAAAACAGCACTGAAGTCATCCCTCCAGGAGCTTCTGTAATCTGGATTAGCTACATTTTAATTAAAATGTAATGACTTTAATCAGTGAAACCATGAGGACCGCTTTTTAACATTGTTGTTCAACATTTTAACTTTTAAAATTAAAGCCTAACATTCCTTTAAAAATAACCTACATCACTGACATATTTTTCTCAGACACTTTTTTTTGATGAGAAATGACGCTGAAATAATGATAATGACTATTTGGTCAAATTTAGAAGATAGCATCACACACAAACTGATCTGTTAGTGAAGAAGTATATTTTGTAAATGACTCTCAGGTCATATTTTCCCTCAACAAGCTGACTGAGTGAGAAGTTTCTGAGTTTCATTCAAATCTAGCCACTGGCTCATGACATTTTTCTGACAGAGAACTGACACAAATAGGTAATACCAAAGTTTTACACAAATATCTTGTGCAATATGCAGCACTCCCAGCTACTGCAACACGTTTTATACATATCGCTATCTATAAAACTGACTGAAACACTTTTATAAAGGCTAGCTGTGGTGGCCATCTTGAATTGGCTTTCAGTTGCGTATGTCTGCCRTTCTGTCTGTGGACAACATTACTCAAGAACTTGTGGACAGATTGTCATGACATTTTTACCACATGTGTGTACTGGGCCAAGGAACACACCTTTAAATTTTGGTGATGTTCCAGATCACGATGCAGATACAGGAATTTTTGTCTTTCAACACACTGAGATCGGCAAAGCTGTGATGCTTTCACAGGGCTTCTGTAAAAAACAGTGAGCTGGATTGGACAGCACAGACTTCAAACTTTACAAAAGTAATGTTAAAACCACATTTAATGATGAATAATTTTTGCCGTAATACTCACATTTACAGAACTTTTTATGACCAGGAAGTGCGTGACTGCACCATGAAACCTATTTTTCACATTTCCTCAAACACACCACATTTCTGAAACAACCAACCAAAACAGTTTCTCTACTCGGCTTGTAAACAGAGAGCTGCCGGGCCTCAAAGTTTGGAGACGGGGGGAGCCAGGAAGCACTTTATAAAGAGAGTCAAACTGAAGAAATTTATAGTTATTTATAGATTAGTACTGATGTTAGAAAACACCAGAGTATTAGGGTTTCCTTATTTAATACTTGTATAATGTTTGATCTATTATGTGTTAACTGAAATAGAGTAGATACATGTCTGAATTATAACAACACATAAGTGAACTGTTTTAAACCATTAGATTGAGGTCTTTGTCTGAAGGCCTGTGATTCAGCCGTAGGTCAGTAGGGGGCGAACTCAGGCATTGAAGAATCGTGTATAAAACCATGCACTTCCTGTCTTTCATTCAGTGTGGTTTGGCTTGTCAGTCCGGTGACAAAAAAACCTCACTCAGATCCAGAATTCTGGTGTTGTATGACATTTATTCCAATCACAGATCAATTTATTTAACACTTGTGTTTTCATCTGACTTCAGCCGACATTAAACACGTATTTCTTACAGTTTGGTGACCCCGACGTGATTTGAACACGCAACCATTACAAACTCATACAAGGAGATAAAACAGATGTTTTACATGGTGAAATGTGACTGATGAAAACTTAGGAGCTTAATCCCACACCAGTTTGATCATGAATAAYGTCRGGTGACCAGTCTGACTTTTTTTTTCACATTGGACTCCACCAGAAGAAATCCCGTGCATACTGCTGCTTAAATGTTCACTACGTCAGAACTTTTTCAGTAAATGTGTTTCCATCTCTGCTTCTGTGCATTAACTCTTACAGGATGGAGGAAATTGGTCTTGGTGGAGGTTTGCACTCTCCCAGTGCTTCTAGTTATGATTTACAAAATCTACACCTAAAGATTACATTCTGAGTGTTTCATCAAAATCCAACTAGTGGTTCATGAGAGATTTTGCTAACTCATCCTGCATCTCATTGTTGAGTGATAATAAGTGAATTTGTGGCAGGGTTTTTCCAGCTCCAGTCTGATCAACATGAGTGAGCTGCATCCATCCAGCTCTCCATCAGCGCTGCAGCCAGCCTCCCGTCCCTGGGACCGGATTTGAATAAACAGCTCTGTAACCACCGTTGGTGGCACGCTGACTCA
Source organism: Austrofundulus limnaeus (assembly GCF_001266775.1). NCBI lineage: Eukaryota > Metazoa > Chordata > Actinopteri > Cyprinodontiformes > Rivulidae > Austrofundulus > Austrofundulus limnaeus. Next base: position 7,899 of record NW_013952729.1, read on the forward strand.
CCCGCTGCCGCTGAGAGTCTGAGGCTGATCGTGTGACGCTTTAAATATTCATAACTCTGGACAGAAGGGGAGCCATCAGTCCTGCGCTGTTGTAAACTGGATTTAAACCTCGGTGAAAACACGGCACAGATGTACGTCCCTTTCAGCTCGGCGCATCGTGTTGTGTTAGCTGAAGGGATTAAGCACTGGTGGCGTACATCAAAGGTGGCAGAATAACAGAAAGAGAAACTGAGTCCATGATGGTGAATAAGAGAGAAGATAAACAGAGAAGCTGTCAGAGACAAAGGCAGGATTTAACTCTGCTCCAGCTCTAAGGTGAAGATGAGACCTCAGAGGTCACTGGTTCCCGAGGGACTGATGTTTACTCAAACTGCTTCTGCTGCGTTCGTAGCTTCACTGAAACACTGATGGACTGCAGGACAAAGAAACCCACTGTCGGAGGACGAGGGGCAACAAGTGGGCTTTACAGAAAAGATACATGTTCTGAATCTTCTTCAGAGTTGATGGGGGGGTCTTTTTGACCACACAGGCAAGAAAGAGGGATTTTAAGATGCTTTCACAAACAAGGGTACAGATTTAACTGCAAAGTTGTTCATCAGTATGTTTCAGTAGCTGTGTTTCCATTTAGTTTAATGCAAATTTTGAGCGAACTTTTAAAATGTTGGAAGGAAAAGACGAAGAAATGCGAATCAGATGTGTTTCCGTCAGCCATGCCTGGCTGTAGTAAGCAGGAAGTAGATTGCTAACTTGCAGGGATACACATCTCAGGACACTGGAGAAAAGTGACCAGGAACATGTTGCTATCGGGAAAGTTGTAACTATTCTGTCGTATCAAATGGGTTTGGTGATGTTATGCTGCCTGGAGACATAGAAAAAGAAATGCAATTCTCTTCATGTTATGGAAATAACTGAGAAGTGTTATGAAAACCAGTGAGTTCAAAACGACAACCAGACCACGAGAATGGTTTAACTGTTTAACAGGCTGGTATTTTATGGAGGGAACCAAAGGAGTGATGTCATCAACTCCGCGACGTCCAGTGGAGATGACATCACCGCAGTAAACTGGGAGGACACGTAAATTAGTATTTTGGTCATCCAGAGAAATGACAAAAAACAACAATAAACAATGATAAGTAAACAAAGCCAGAAAGTGGACCAACCTTTAAGTCCAGGAATGTGGCCGAGGAACAAAAGCCGTGGGTCCGAGACGGCAGAGTTTCCAGAGAGGGGTGAGGCGAGAGGTGAAGATCCAGAGTCCAGAGCGTGAGTTCGAAGCCATGGGTCAGAGGCGACAGAGGTACCAGAGAGGGGCGAGGCGAGAGGCGAAGATCCAGAGTCCAGAAACGAGGTTGAATGATCAAAGACAAAACAAGGTGTCGTCGCAAAAAGCAGAAACACGTTGGAATAATGCCAGAAAAGTCTGCGTGTATGGTCGTAAATAAATGATTTAATTCTGAGCAACAAACAAACAGGACCCAATCAAGGAAGTACCGTTGGCTCGCTGCTGACACGTCAACGGACACAGCCAATAATATACACCATGACAACATCATATGACGTGCTTATAACCAATCACAGATCGCCCCATGTACTCTCCAGCCTATCACAGGGCTCCCAGCACAAAGAGTGTCTTATCAAACAAGAGAGGTCAGTCCGTTGCGGAGTCCTGTTGTCTGGACGAACAGATTAACAATGAACACGTGACACAGATAGATAATTAGTCCATTACACTAGGCATGGAGGTACGCTGGGGAATCCACTGAGAGAACTGTTCGATAATCTGGCGTCAGACACGAGCAGAGCCTGGGCTTAAATACAAGMAACCACAGGTGAGTGAAATAATCATAATTACCTGATGGGAGTGACGTGGAGAGAAACTGACAGGAGGACAGAGTGTGAATCGTGACAGAGAAGATGCCAACAGCAGGAGGAGGGTCCAGCTGCAGCTTGTGGACAGCCGGCGGGATCCTGAGAGGTAAATATTCGCTACGCCACAACTTATTCTGCAAATGTGTTTCCATCTCCCCTTTTGCACGTTCATTCTTTTTCAAAAAATCCAAAAACCACCATAAAAATGTTTTTGGGGAATAGAGGAAGTTTTTTCGAATCAAGTCATTTCATTTCACCTTTTCTAAAGGGATACTTCAAAATGCACATTAAAAACATTGATGGAAACACGTTTATTTCTGCCAGTTTTCTTTTTGTCCTGTTCCCCTGTAATACTCACCTGTGTCTTACCTGTAATCACCTGTTCTCATTTAATCACCCCTCACATGTGATATGAGCTCATCAACCACCAAACCTTCTCTCCATCATCACAGTGTTGGAGCAGCTCTTTCTTCACAATCTGAGAACATCTGGAGTAATGTGAAAGTTCAGAGTTTTGCATCGGTGTGTGACCATCAGGATCAAACTTTCAGGATATGTGTCCTCCTTTTTTTGTCACTTCAGTAGAAAACGAAACTAAATATTAGTTTATTTAGTTTGTTTATTTCTTCATCATCAGTGACTTTTTTTTATAAGTGAAGAGAAAATAGAGACAGAGAGAAAAACAGAGAGAGAAGTAATTAGAAAGATAGAAAGATTGAAATAGCAATTAGAAGTATATTAAATATACACCAACAAAACACAGGACCACACACCCAACATCTGTCCGCTCACCTGAAAAATAAATGGATAAATACATTGAGGGCATATACATATACACACACCCATACATGTATAAAGATATACATACATGCATGCCTACATTCATAAATATTGTCAGTATATATAC
>NW_013952729.1:13337-19235 GCF_001266775.1 Austrofundulus limnaeus
GATAGATAGATAGATAGATAGATAGATAGATAGATAGATAGATAGATAGATAGATAGATAGATAGATAGATAGATAGATAGATAACTGTATTTCTTTGGGATTCTCAAATTGTGGCCCAAACCTTAGTTTGAGTTTTTGCAAGTCTTTCTCACAGTTTTGGAGTCTCCAACAATTTTATCCCAGTGAGAAACAAGCTTTAGAAGTGGAGGAAAGAATCAGAATACAGGAACCTGAGAATGTATGGAACACAGAGCTGAAGATGAGTCCTGAGTGGAGGTTGTGTTCATCTTGGTGGGTGTGACTGAAGAGCAGCAGATGAACTGTTCGATTGGGTGGATCAATGTGTTTAGTAAAAGTCCAGAGGGACAAAGACAGAAGGGAGAGAGATAAAAGTAAGAAAAAACTTAAGGAAACAAAGCAAGACGATCCACTGAGTTCTGTTTTTTGTGACTGAAGAATTGTCCACAGTGGTTTTGAAAGAAGGGATAATCCTGTCGAGTAAAGCAGACCTTTTGGATATTCATGACTGACAGAGTGGCTCTGAGGACTGAAGGAGGACACGGGCAGGATGGGATTAGACATCAAAGTGTCTCTGAGGAGCACAGGACATGAATCAGCCAAGGCAGAGCCACAGAAGTCTCAGAGGGGGGCCAGTGGAGACCAGTTGTCGACTGTGTGGACAGCACATTGACTGACTTTGAGATGAGGGCCTCCTAAATGTCATTCAAGGAAGTCACATGGTGCAGTGAGCCCACCTGTCCCCCAGTTCTGAAAAATAAATAAATAAATAAATAAATAAATAAATAAATAAATAAATAAATAAATAAATAAATAAATAAATAAATAAATAAATAAATAAATAAATAAATAAATAAATAAATAAATAAATAAATAAATAAATAAATAAATAAATAAATAAATAAATAAATAAATAAATAAATAAATAAATAAATAAATAAATAAATAAATAAATAAATAAATAAATAAATAAATAAATAAATAAATAAATAAATAAATAAATAAATAAATAAATAAATAAATAAATAAATAAATAAATAAATAAATAAATAAATAAATAAATAAATAAATAAATAAATAAATAAATAAATAAATAAATAAATAAATAAATAAATAAATAAATAAATAAATAAATAAATAAATAAATAAATAAATAAATAAATAAATAAATAAATAAATAAATAAATAAATAAATAAATAAATAAATAAATAAATAAATAAATAAATAAATAAATAAATAAATAAATAAATAAATAAATAAATAAATAAATAAATAAATAAATAAATAAATAAATAAATAAATAAATAAATAAATAAATAAATAAATAAATAAATAAATAAATAAATAAATAAATAAATAAATAAATAAATAAATAAATAAATAAATAAATAAATAAATAAATAAATAAATAAATAAATAAATAAATAAATAAATAAATAAATAAATAAATAAATAAATAAATAAATAAATAAATAAATAAATAAATAAATAAATAAATAAATAAATAAATAAATAAATAAATAAATAAATAAATAAATAAATAAATAAATAAATAAATAAATAAATAAATAAATAAATAAATAAATAAATAAATAAATAAATAAATAAATAAATAAATAAATAAATAAATAAATAAATAAATAAATAAATAAATAAATAAATAAATAAATAAATAAATAAATAAATAAATAAATAAATAAATAAATAAATAAATAAATAAATAAATAAATAAATAAATAAATAAATAAATAAATAAATAAATAAATAAATAAATAAATAAATAAATAAATAAATAAATAAATAAATAAATAAATAAATAAATAAATAAATAAATAAATAAATAAATAAATAAATAAATAAATAAATAAATAAATAAATAAATAAATAAATAAATAAATAAATAAATAAATAAATAAATAAATAAATAAATAAATAAATAAATAAATAAATAAATAAATAAATAAATAAATAAATAAATAAATAAATAAATAAATAAATAAATAAATAAATAAATAAATAAATAAATAAATAAATAAATAAATAAATAAATAAATAAATAAATAAATAAATAAATAAATAAATAAATAAATAAATAAATAAATAAATAAATAAATAAATAAATAAATAAATAAATAAATAAATAAATAAATAAATAAATAAATAAATAAATAAATAAATAAATAAATAAATAAATAAATAAATAAATAAATAAATAAATAAATAAATAAATAAATAAATAAATAAATAAATAAATAAATAAATAAATAAATAAATAAATAAATAAATAAATAAATAAATAAATAAATAAATAAATAAATAAATAAATAAATAAATAAATAAATAAATAAATAAATAAATAAATAAATAAATAAATAAATAAATAAATAAATAAATAAATAAATAAATAAATAAATAAATAAATAAATAAATAAATAAATAAATAAATAAATAAATAAATAAATAAATAAATAAATAAATAAATAAATAAATAAATAAATAAATAAATAAATAAATAAATAAATAAATAAATAAATAAATAAATAAATAAATAAATAAATAAATAAATAAATAAATAAATAAATAAATAAATAAATAAATAAATAAATAAATAAATAAATAAATAAATAAATAAATAAATAAATAAATAAATAAATAAATAAATAAATAAATAAATAAATAAATAAATAAATAAATAAATAAATAAATAAATAAATAAATAAATAAATAAATAAATAAATAAATAAATAAATAAATAAATAAATAAATAAATAAATAAATAAATAAATAAATAAATAAATAAATAAATAAATAAATAAATAAATAAATAAATAAATAAATAAATAAATAAATAAATAAATAAATAAATAAATAAATAAATAAATAAATAAATAAATAAATAAATAAATAAATAAATAAATAAATAAATAAATAAATAAATAAATAAATAAATAAATAAATAAATAAATAAATAAATAAATAAATAAATAAATAAATAAATAAATAAATAAATAAATAAATAAATAAATAAATAAATAAATAAATAAATAAATAAATAAATAAATAAATAAATAAATAAATAAATAAATAAATAAATAAATAAATAAATAAATAAATAAATAAATAAATAAATAAATAAATAAATAAATAAATAAATAAATAAATAAATAAATAAATAAATAAATAAATAAATAAATAAATAAATAAATAAATAAATAAATAAATAAATAAATAAATAAATAAATAAATAAATAAATAAATAAATAAATAAATAAATAAATAAATAAATAAATAAATAAATAAATAAATAAATAAATAAATAAATAAATAAATAAATAAATAAATAAATAAATAAATAAATAAATAAATAAATAAATAAATAAATAAATAAATAAATAAATAAATAAATAAATAAATAAATAAATAAATAAATAAATAAATAAATAAATAAATAAATAAATAAATAAATAAATAAATAAATAAATAAATAAATAAATAAATAAATAAATAAATAAATAAATAAATAAATAAATAAATAAATAAATAAATAAATAAATAAATAAATAAATAAATAAATAAATAAATAAATAAATAAATAAATAAATAAATAAATAAATAAATAAATAAATAAATAAATAAATAAATAAATAAATAAATAAATAAATAAATAAATAAATAAATAAATAAATAAATAAATAAATAAATAAATAAATAAATAAATAAATAAATAAATAAATAAATAAATAAATAAATAAATAAATAAATAAATAAATAAATAAATAAATAAATAAATAAATAAATAAATAAATAAATAAATAAATAAATAAATAAATAAATAAATAAATAAATAAATAAATAAATAAATAAATAAATAAATAAATAAATAAATAAATAAATAAATAAATAAATAAATAAATAAATAAATAAATAAATAAATAAATAAATAAATAAATAAATAAATAAATAAATAAATAAATAAATAAATAAATAAATAAATAAATAAATAAATAAATAAATAAATAAATAAATAAATAAATAAATAAATAAATAAATAAATAAATAAATAAATAAATAAATAAATAAATAAATAAATAAATAAATAAATAAATAAATAAATAAATAAATAAATAAATAAATAAATAAATAAATAAATAAATAAATAAATAAATAAATAAATAAATAAATAAATAAATAAATAAATAAATAAATAAATAAATAAATAAATAAATAAATAAATAAATAAATAAATAAATAAATAAATAAATAAATAAATAAATAAATAAATAAATAAATAAATAAATAAATAAATAAATAAATAAATAAATAAATAAATAAATAAATAAATAAATAAATAAATAAATAAATAAATAAATAAATAAATAAATAAATAAATAAATAAATAAATAAATAAATAAATAAATAAATAAATAAATAAATAAATAAATAAATAAATAAATAAATAAATAAATAAATAAATAAATAAATAAATAAATAAATAAATAAATAAATAAATAAATAAATAAATAAATAAATAAATAAATAAATAAATAAATAAATAAATAAATAAATAAATAAATAAATAAATAAATAAATAAATAAATAAATAAATAAATAAATAAATAAATAAATAAATAAATAAATAAATAAATAAATAAATAAATAAATAAATAAATAAATAAATAAATAAATAAATAAATAAATAAATAAATAAATAAATAAATAAATAAATAAATAAATAAATAAATAAATAAATAAATAAATAAATAAATAAATAAATAAATAAATAAATAAATAAATAAATAAATAAATAAATAAATAAATAAATAAATAAATAAATAAATAAATAAATAAATAAATAAATAAATAAATAAATAAATAAATAAATAAATAAATAAATAAATAAATAAATAAATAAATAAATAAATAAATAAATAAATAAATAAATAAATAAATAAATAAATAAATAAATAAATAAATAAATAAATAAATAAATAAATAAATAAATAAATAAATAAATAAATAAATAAATAAATAAATAAATAAATAAATAAATAAATAAATAAATAAATAAATAAATAAATCATGCAAACTCATCAAAATTACTGGAGGAACAATGTTAAGATTAGATTGTTTCTGAGAGTTTTATTTTTAATGTCTTTTTATATAATGCATCCAACCTCTGCTGAACCTCAATCCTGTTCAGAGTCACAGAGAGCCGGGGTCTCCTCAGCTGGTCAGATCACGCCCTGCACCCACTTTGGATATTATCATCCATGAAATGGACGTTATTAGGTGTTATCAGCCCCATAGAATGGCTTCAGACTGTCCCGCCTGTGCTGGTAAGCAGGTTTCCCGTCCCATAGAATGGCTTCAGATTGTCAGCTGTTTAGTATGAGGCATAAAACCACTATCTGGTTAATATGAGGCATAAAAATGGTTAATACAGTATGAGGCTTAAATCCACTAAGGTTAACTTTAGAGCAAATGACATGGTTAGCACTAAAGACACCGCCCTCCAACAGTTATAAATTGGGGCCTTCCAACAGGGCAATGGGTAGAGTGTTGGACCAGAGAGTGGGAGACCAGGGTTTGAGACTGACATGGACACAAGAAATTTATTACAATATGTTTTGGTTATTAACACATTCATTGTCATTGATATATTAACCCACAAGGGGGCACTGTSGGGACAGTCTGAAGCCTAGAAGGCACAGTAGGGACCCTCTGAAGCCATTGTATGGGACTGATAACGCCTAATAATGTCCATTTCATGGACTGATAACATCCGAATCCCCTGGATCACCAGTCCTCACAGGGTTATAGAGGGACTAAAACTGCACACACACACACACACACACACACACACACACACACACACACA
>NW_013952729.1:22452-24747 GCF_001266775.1 Austrofundulus limnaeus
AACATTTCTTACTTAATGGAAACACTGCAGTCGCGAAACTGTGTTTTTCGACATTAACAGAATATCGACAAAGTTTTGCGCACATTTGCAAAGGAAACACAGCTCAAAATGTTTTCTACTATAAAAATAATCACACTGAAATTCTGAATGTTTGGTTAAGAAGCGTTCTCTCTGTTGCAATTAAAAATACTGAAAAAAAAAACACTGAACCACTGCAAACTTGAAGGTGTTTTCCATGAGGAAAGTTTCCATCGATCCAACGAGCCTTGACTCCACAGATCACAGAGGAATCAAAGCTCTGCACCTGTTTTTCTGATGGATCTGTGCTCCGTTGGCCAGCTGGGAGATGTGATCCCTCACATGTGTTTGGGTGACCCCACCTCTTAGAGCGTGAAACGTTTTGGAAGAGAAGCCTTGAGGAGGTGTCCCATCCAGAAGGTGACCACRTGTATTATTTACTGAACTGGTTCACAAGTTCCTAAAAGTCTCATTAGAGCTGAAATCAGCAGGTCTTTATTGTGAAAAGCAAAATACGGGTTGAGTTTTCTGCTGAATCTATACTTCCCACCTGTCTTGTTTCCCTAAATCATAATGTTTCTGTGACAGAAATGTCTCCATCTAAAGTTGGTAGATGATGGTCCACCACTTTCTTCTGTAGACAATCATATCCAGCTGACAGCAATAAARCTGCCATTTTAAAGATGGTGCCAAAACCACAAGAATTGAAGAAGACTATGAGTCAAACCAAATGAAGAAGAATAACAATAAAGTTTTGTGTTGAACAAATGCTCTAATGGGATACTTCATATGTTTAAATTTGTGGGCCACAAGAAAAGAATGCAGTAAGTAAATGGTGAAAAATTGCTCAAAAAGTTTTTTTTCTTCTTGTCTCTGGATTAAACATTGAAAAAAGAACCAGTGTTGTTGTTGTTTAGGCTGTAGGTCCCTGACTTAAACACTGACCTGACTTAAATTTACTGTTTCTTCAAATCAGGTTTCTTCCCTGTGATCTCTTGYTGCTGGATTGTTTGCCTTAGGTGTTCAGAGTCCCTGAGGACTTGAACCTCCTCAGTTCTGATGGTCAAACAACACTGATTAATCAAAAGAGAAAAAAATGTTCTGCAGATACTCACCTGCCTGCCCACTCTCCACTATTATCTCTCTCCTCACTTCACCAGACTCCAGGGGNAAAAAAAAAAAAAAAAAAAATCAAGGTTATTTTTTCCCTCATCAGATTGCATTTCTTTTCTGGGAAATACAGTTATCATAAAGCTTGATTCAATTATGAAACGTGACTAAAAGCAGGAGAGGATTTTTTTTAATGTTTTAAAGCATTTTATTAAAGCAACAAGGAAAAGTAGAAAGCAGCTTTCTTTGTGGGGAGGATTTGTGTAATTATTTCTGCCTTACAGCATCATGAGACACTTTAATAATTACAACCCCAATTTGTCAACTTACTGAAGCCTGCTATCATGTTGCACTGCAACATATGTCGGCTCGGAGTTGTTGCCTCCCTGGGGTTCCTGGTTTCATAAATCAAATTAGCACCTCACTCAGAGTCGCAGTGCTCTGACTCACGAGAACCTGAACCAAAAGAAGCTCAGATTTTACAGATTTATTCCATCACTCCTTTTATAAAACAATGAAAACCAGTGGGGAGGCTGAATGTGAGTTCATCTGTGATGAAGATAAATGTTCTGCAGTTTGATCAGAGCGGCAGCTTCAGAGGACAGGAACAAGACTCCAGGTCAGGATTTTAACGCTCTGAAGAGGAGGAGCCCAGCAGGAGGTGAATGAGCTGAGGAGGAGGAGGAGGAGGCTGTAAGGGGAAAAAAAGGAGGTGCTCTCAGTGAGAAKGGGGTGGTAGTTGTGCTGGGAGGCTGCACGCTGACAGATGTGTCCATCAACGCCTGGAAGAATCATTTTACATCCACTGCTTCCATCTGCCAGCAAGGTTCAACCAGATTTTATACATTTAGATCAGTAGCTGTGTTTCCATTGACCATGGAAATGCACAAATTAGAATTTCGAAAATAAATTTGCTCAATGGAAACACTTTAATTTAAAAAAAATTATGTTTTTCAACAAAATAATATTGTGCTAGGATGAGGTGGTTTTTCAGCCGTATCGAAATTCCTGTTTTTCGCAAAACTGCAATGGAAACACTTTTTTCACATCACAGGAGTCACGTGATCAACAACCGGCTGTTTCTACTGGTGAAAAAGACGATGATGAAGAAGATAACAGGAAGTAGAAGTAGTAGTAATATCACAGAAGTAGTATAAAATAGTAAAC
>NW_013952729.1:30617-36068 GCF_001266775.1 Austrofundulus limnaeus
TGACATTTATAAACGTATGAATCATATGGTGAAAACCTGACTTTGAAAAATAAATCTGTTGTTTTTTTCTTATAAAAGGCTAAATAAAACCAAAATATTTGTGGTAATTTTTGACTGTGTAACTTTACCAACGGAACCCCAAACTCAACCATCATAAGACCAGCAGCTTTAACACTGACTTTGAACTCATTGCGCTGCCAACAGACAGGAATAACCTCTGAAAACTAACCCTTGGCCTTGTACCGCTAATAAAACCCCAAAAAAGAAACATCACAACCCCCCACCGCCCATCCCACAACAATCAGACCTTAAACAGTCATGGTCCTACCCTCAGTCAGGGTGGAGAGAAGAAGAAGCAGCTCTGTGTTTGACTCTGGACAAGGGCTCCTGTTCAACTTTAGTGTCTGTGAATCCATCATTGTCACGTTTAAATGGGATCTGGGGTTTTGAAGGTACTTGGTGGGGGACGGTTTAACTAACACCCTCCTATTAGCAGACACCCAGCAAGTTCCCGGTGGTATTGTTTAATAGGAGAACATCTGCCGTGACAATAGATAATCACTGAATCAGGTTGGGTTTTTGGGGTTATTTCAAATGACAGCTTAGTTTGAACTGTTGCAAACGTCTAGTGTGAAAGTTAAAAAAAAATTACGCAAGACAGAAAAAGTCTAAGTGTCAGCGGAGCTGTTAGTAACATGAAATATGAATGTGGTGAATGTCCATCTGGTTTTAAACAACCGTGACCAACTGAGCGTGTGCAGCCATTGAACGTGAAGCATTTAGGCTCTCTTTCACAAAGGGCCCAAGGGCTAAAACCTTACACCCCTCCTACAGTCATTATCCTGCACACACTATGATCGGCACCAAATGCCGACTATCCCAGGCCGGCGCTCACAAAGCATGCTGGGAAGGACAAAAGCAGGCCTTCAGCCGATTGGTTCCACCTTATTAACAGCTTGTAATCTTCTCATGTCTTTGGATGGGCCTTGCTGAACTGGAGCCGAGGCAAATGAGCGAGCACGTCCTCCGTCTTTGCTTTGATGCAGAGCAGCTTTTTCCCCTCTGCAAAGTTCTGCTCTGTTATATTTCTATTGTTGCCGCTGCACCTGTTTAACACATTGAGTAAATCAGTCACTGGCAACTGTTAATTTCTCATTACACTCTCTTTGCACTTTGTAAACACAACACAGTTTGGGATGTAAAAGCCTGCAACAGGTGCAGTTCATCATTTAACAGTTAGAAATGCTAACAAATATGGATGATTCAGGCTTTTCAGTTTGTAACTAAACCTGTTGAGTCCTAAGGGGTTTTAGAGGTGATTTCCTCATGAAAAGACAGCAAAATAAATCAAGAATAGCTCCACAGTTATAAGGTCTAAATGCTAACTCTTGGTACCTCTGTAAAGGTAAGATCTTAAAGATAATTTCTTAAGTGAAACCACTATTAATCTTACTGTGTCTGAGTTATTTGTGATTAAATAAAGAAAATTTGTAATTTTTTTTAGCCTCACCTAGAATTTTTTTTAACTCAACAGTGCAAAACACAATGAAAATTATTGTGAAAACCCAGGAATGCCCTTAGATTTTATATATCTACATGTTGAGAAAAAATGTAGCAAAGTAGGACTGAATAAGTTGAAGTATATTTATTTGACAAAGGTTTCAGTGAGCAGTGTGCCAGGCGGAAATGGCATTTTGGCACAATTTAGCCAAATGTACCCAAAACTGTGCAAATGGGTTTTTTATTTTATAAAAGAGAATCTGGTTTAATAAAAGTGTTGATTTCTATTGTAGAACTCATTCTGCATATGACACAACCTTTTCTTTTTACATTTACACTGTGCATCATCAAAATCTACCATTGTGCACACCATGAAATCACTGAATGGAACCTAACTCTGCCTCCACGTTTTACGCATGAGGGCTGTTATTTATAYTCWTGGTTACGCACAAACTTCACGTCACCAAACAAAGAGTAACACAGTGTCAAGATATATCCCTGAATTCGTGAGAGCTTCATCTTTTCAAAGATACCAAAGGGAGGGGTATTTAACCAAAACTTGCACAGCAACAGATGCGGAGAACTTCCTGAAACGGTCCGCGACGGTTCAAGTGACTGACAAATGTTTATGTAGCCCTAAAATTGTAATTATTCATCCAAAAATAATTTGACGACTCAATTTAAAAACATTAAAGACACCTTTTCTGACGGACTTAGAATAAGTTTTATATCGACTTTAGCAAACAACAATGAATGACACCATCTGCTGGCCCGGTACAGGGCCCGTCGGGCTTACTTGGTCAAACATGTAACATCTCTACAAGAAGTATTGTTTGGTCAGCAGTATAAAGTACAGTAGGGCTAACAGTGGGGTCATTATCAGCATTAAAAGGGCATTGGGACAATGTATAATGTGTTAAATGTATAAAATAGTGGGAAAATGATGGACTTCATTGTTGTTTATGCTTAGATGGACATTTTTGTCTGAAGATCCAAATAAAAAAGTTAAAGTATGTAACATCAGTTGGTGATAACACGGACACTAAGAACATAAAAATACAAAATAAAATCACCGAACATGACTGGAGATTCTGTCTCCCAAGAATTTTACACCTTTGCCTTTCTGTGACAAAATTTTATGTTTCTTCTTAAGTATAAACCTTTTCATCTCACAATCAAAATTACTGTTGATAGGATCAGGACAAAGTCTTACAAAGAAATACACTAAAAACAGATGCATTCGAGTGCTTCAAGACATGGAAGAGTGATTTTTGTGGCCAGAAGTAAAAACGTTTGGATAAAAACACTTCCGGTCGGGCATTTTGAGTCGTCATATTTGAGGACAAATATGCATCAAATGTGAGTGAAAAACAAATATTTTTTCACTGCTGGTGGTTTTATAAGCTGTGTGGAATGTTAATGTTAATGCTCTGAAAGAAATAAGGATATATTTGTTTATTCTTGTTTTGGCTGTTTATTGGTGGAAATTTGACTGAATGTACTCGAGTTGGTTTAAATATTTCTAGAAATTAATATATACTGTATGTCTTTAATTTAATCATGCTGTGAGTAAATATGGGTGGTAGAATGTGTTTTGTGGGGTTTTATCTTTAATTTGAGCCCAGAGTGAAGTCCCTGTGTTGAAGCTTTTATAAATTACAGTGTTTAAACAAAGTGTACAGTTTGGACATGTTGTACAAGTGTACAAATATGCAAACGAGACATGCTGGATTGTACTATGTCTCAAATATTCATATTTTATGCTACTGTTACCAAATAATTTGAGCTGGTAATAGTTGGGAATTAATATTTTAGCCCAGTAAAAATTGTTTATTAATATCTCATTCCCTTCATATTCTGTGATACTTTATTAATAAAAAATAAAAATTTAGGGAGAAAAACATCTTGATTTTTGTGTATTTTACATCAATATACTAAATACTAGTTACAATTACAAAGAATGTGACTGCTGAAGTTAAAAATTCAGATTATTATCTTTAAAAAGAGACCAAGCTTGTGAATTCACTCTAAAGTGTTCAAAAGTAGTACTTYATTTAATTTGTGTGTACTTTTTAAGGTTTTATGGTATTTCATGCCTGAAGGTTAACGGGATAAGACACTGACGGTGTGGGGTGTGTTTGTGCCCATGGCATGTGTAACTTACACATCTACAAAGACACAATTAATGCTGAAAGGTACATTCTGGTTTTGGAAACATTTGCTGACAACCAAGCTGCGTCTTTTTCAGGAATATCCCTGCTTCTTTCAGAAAGACAATGATAAGACACATTCTGCACGTGTTACAACAGTGCTGTGAAACATGTTGCATCACAATAAAAACAAATGAATATTTGCAAGAAAAAACAAACAAACAAACAAAACAAATAAACAAACAAAAAATGATAATTTGGTCTGTGTGAACAATAAATGTGTTTTTGTAGCGTACTCCACTGAATATACATTGAAAAGTGTTTGCAAATGACCATTTTCTATTTTTATTTATGTTTTACATGTTGTCCATACTTGTTTGGAATGGGGGTTGTAATCTTCCTACATGTTTTGTTTCAGTTTGTTAAGGTTTGCAGACAAACATTTACAAGTTTTTTGAGATCCAGCCACCAGATTTCAGTCAGTTTGAAGTTTGCATCATCTTGATTTTTTTTTTTTCAGTTACAGATTTGAGGCTGTTTCAGATCAACTTGCATCATCCAGTTTAGGTCAGATTACAGCAGAGAGACAGATGGACTCACACTTAACTCTAGAGCACTCTAACACATAGTGGAGTTCATGGTCCACTCAATGACTACAAGAGAACCAAACCATCAACCTGCCACTGCCTTGCTGACAGCTGGCATTAGAGTTTGTGCAAATAGATATTTTTTAAACATTGTGCTGTGCTTCAAGGAAAACGTCTTTGTTACGCATCCTATCACAGTGGTTTAAAGGATTGTCTCTTACCAAACATAAACTCCAGGCAGTTATTCCAATCAATTAGTTCATGCCACAACCACAAGTTCTCTAACTGAGGTAGCAAACTTGATGATGACAACTGACACAAATACACAAAACAGCTTCATTAGATGTGTTTGTAAATGTGTTGCATTCATTCAAGTTTGTGTCTAAATACTGGACTGCGTTTGTGACTTTCTCCATGTAGGTAGGTTTCATAAGTCACATTTTATTCCATTATAAATCAAATGACAGCTATTTTGTGTTTTTGTTTGTAGTTATTATAAAGTAAAACGGTAACGCTTTCTTTTACGGTACCCTTATTACCATGTAATTACAAAGTAATAAAAAATATATTACCATGTCGTTACATAGTAATTAGGGTACAATTTTACTATGTAGTTGTCTGCAGTAATGTAACACTTACCTGGTAATGTATTACAATTCACTACGTAACACCTAAATAAGTAGTAGGTAATTTGGACAGTTTTAAAGTTATATCTTGTTGCAATTAACCACTAACCCCAACATCTATTTGCATTCTTTTGGTGATAAATATAGTGTTGAGTTACTATTGAATAGTAATTTGATTGTAGTTACCCAATAATAGTAGTTTTACTAACAGTAGTTTTTTCCATTTGTACCCTAATTACCATATAATTACATGGCAATAAGGTAGTAATTACACTTAATTACTAGGGCTGTGAAATTAATCGAGTTAACTCTGAATATTTTAGTGCTGGGCATAGATTAAAAATTCTAATCGCRATTAAAATTTACAGTCACTTTACTCTGGCTGAATCTGTAGGTTTGTATCTAACAATGCACTCAGTGCATCATGTCAGGTCATGTTTGTAAATGAGAAGTGGTTCTCTAACAGTTTACCTGGATAAATAAAGGTTAAATAAATAAATAAAAAACTCCATAACACATTATGTACAGTTTTTTTCTTTTTATCTTCTCATGGCTTATTTTATTTTATTTATTCATGTTTTGCTGACA
>NW_013952729.1:38218-39378 GCF_001266775.1 Austrofundulus limnaeus
CCACCGGACCACCAGTGGGGAAGGGATGCATGTCCACACACACACACACACACACACACACACACATCCCTCATGTTCCCAACAACAAGTGGAGGTAGAAAAAGGGAGGGTCTTCCTCCTTGGCGTCTCCTTCTGCTTTCATCGAAAACAACTTGCTTTCTGTTTGTGACAGTGCTGTCCCTCTCCTCTTCCCTTCCTTTTCTCACCCATCACATGAGGAGGAGGAGGAGGAGGAGGAGGAAGGGAGGTACGGGGCAAGGAGAGGACCGAGTGTGACGGGGTGATGCCGGGGTCTTTTTGTGGCTCATGAATGGCACATTTAAGGTTTCCAGCCTTGCTCTGTGGCCCAGGCCAGCTTCACCTGTGCTCCGAGTCAATCGGCCTGTTGTCTGTCTGCCTGGAACGGCGCCCAGTTCTCCGCCAGCCAAGCGGGGGCCGCTAGGAGCTGAACAACAATAACCTCCACCTCAAAACCATCAATTAGCTCCCCCCCCCCACACACACAATGCTGTATCTATTCACTGTCTGCCAAAACTGTTCTCTGACACAATTAACAGCCGTGCTAACAGTGCTTATACCTGCTCTCTGTCACTTCACACAGGCCTGACGAGTCGAATGGCCTCCAACCTGTTAACTGGTTTTAGTGGTGCATTCCATTAAGCAGATAATGCTGTTTTTCTTTTAATTAGCAGAGCTGCCAGTCTTCAATTAAACGCACAAAAAGAAAACATAAGAGCAGTTTCACTGAGGGTTTCTAACGAGTCCTCAGCTGCTCTCACAGCTCAGACAGATTGGAGCTAAATGCTAATACCTTCACAGTCGCTGCTTTACTTTGTTGTTTGTCCGAAAAATGTCTGAAATGTTGCTAAAAGAACTGATCTGAAGCGAACAAAGAACTGTGAGGTTCTTAGCAGTGATGCAGAAGAGAAAACAGGAAATAAAAAGGAAAAAAAATAATACGGGAGACCGGGGACAGTAGCAACAAGGGACGGTTGCAACAGGTCATTTTTCTCCAAACAGAAACAGAGTGATGACACTCACACTGTACATGCTCAGTTAGATGTCCCACTTTGTAAAGAAAAAGTCAACAGATTCAAAAACTGATCCAGGATTTATTTAAAAAAAAAAAAAACAGTTTTTGAGGAACAAAGTATTTTTTT
>NW_013952729.1:40259-45062 GCF_001266775.1 Austrofundulus limnaeus
TCAGTTTAGCTTGTTTGTCGAGCTAGCACCGAGCTAATACATATAAGACAATATAGTGTCGGTGCTAGCACAAAGTTTAACAGGCTAATCTGAGGTTGTTCTTCCATGAAGCAGCTCTGTTGTCCTCCATCCATAAACATCCTACAGTATTTTTACAGTCTTTATTTTACAGTTAAAATAATTGTTTATCAAATAAAGTTTAATGTTACAAATAATCAGGGATCCCTTTAACTTTCTCACCTTTTCCTGTGACTCTGCCGGCAATTAGTTCCTCACAATCTGCCATTGATTGCTCTTTTCTCTCTCTCTCTAAAAAAAAAAAAAACTAAATTCTGTTTCTGAAGAGGATRCGTGTCGGGGAGGAGTTGAGCTGAGGTGGGGCCATGTGAGACTGAGCAGCATTTAGCTCACTTCTCCACACACTGAGCTGGGATTCTTCCCTCAGACAGTGGAGATGAGAAATTGGAGCGATTCCTCTGGAGGTGGCAGCAGTCTGAAAACCTGAGGTGTCATTATGCTGGATGGCAGCTGGCTCTGTTTCTGTAGGTTAAAGATAAACCAGGAGAACAGAATGAAGACTGGAGTTTTTTAGCTGTTGAGTTTTTTTAAGCTTCTGTGAGGTTTTATTTTTATTTATTTTTATTGACTTTAAATCTAACTGACACCGTCTGGAAGGACAATGGATGTTCTGTCAAACACAGTAATCAGAGCCCAGGAGCAGTCCCCCTGTGGGCCTGGTTTGGTCCATGATTTACCCCACTGCCCTCCAGGATTCACCCTGAGCTCCTGCTTGAACCCTGGACCGATGCTGAGCCTCCAGAGTGGTCCGAGGCCCACCAAGGCCCAGAAGGAGCTGAGTGCCGAGGAGCAGCAGGAACTCAGGCGGAAGATCAACAGCAGAGAGAGAAAGAGGATGCAGGACTTGAACATCGCCATGGACGCTCTGAGGGAGGTCATGGTCCCCTACGCCTCCTCCCCCTCTGCCTCCTCGCAGTCCCATCAGCCTGGAGCCCCTCCAGCCAGGAGGCTCTCCAAGATCTCCACCCTGGTTCTGGCGAGGAACTACATCCTCCTGCTGGGCTCTTCTCTGCAGGAAATGCGCCGGCTGCTGGGGGAGGTAAGCGTCGGGATGGGTGTGAACACGGGGCCGGTTCCTCGGCTGCTGTTCGCAGGAGGGTGGCCCCTCATGGCCGGACCCGGTCAGCTCCTCCTCACCCACGAGTCCCTCATGTCCTCAGCAGCTTCAGCATCTTCCTCTCCCTCCACTTCTCCGCCCTCCTCAGCAGCTAAATGCGCTCTTGTTTCTCCGGGCCCCATGGAGGCCTCGCTGGCTCCAGTGCACTGGAGCTCCGCAGGGCCCACAGCGGGGGCCCTCTGCCCCTGTGGGGTCTGCAGACTGCCAAGGTTCAGCCAGTCCAAAGCAGCTCCCAGATTCCCAAAGTAACAAGAGGATTTATAAAGAGAGACTTGATGTTTGCAACGTTTTATGTGAAATATTTTCTAACATGTTAACGTTTCTAATGTCGTACTACATTACTGACCTGCATGTTTGTTAAAAACTCTTCTGTATTTTGATCTTATAACATGGTCTGGATTGCAAGTTGGGAGTATTTTGTCTCAGTTTTCTAGACTTTTTGTGTTTTCTCACAAAATAAATTCAAACTGTGTGCCTGATGCTCATTTTAAATGATCAGTGAATAACAATGAAATGTGTTCAAAAAGAACCTGAAATAAAGCTGAAGGGCTCAGGTCGAACACAAACTGCAACAGTTGAAGAAAAAGAATACACTGTTAAAGACTTTTTAACAAAAACTTAAAAATGTATTATTGTATTGCTTTTTTATGTATTTTTGAATACATGCACTGCCAGTTGCAACTGGACTTGATATGAATTCAACAGGAAATCCAGGTTTTAGGATACATTTTTATCTGACTGTTCACAATAATTAAATTACTTCAAGTTTGAAAGTGTGAAAATTCAACAACTGTGTATATTAAAGGCAATATTTTCTTGCTTGTGCCTTATTTTGTCTTGTGTCATTTCATCATCTCATATTCAACAAAACAGTCGTGACAGCACCAAAAAAAAAAAAAAAAAAAATCCACAGAACTTAACAGAATCACTGACATACACTGTAAAAACTGTCCATCTCACCAAGTTTTAAAATCTTATATCAGCCAGAAAGTCTTTTTGATCTTGTCAGTGTGCATTGCCAATGCAATGCACACTATTGTGATTCGTTTCCCGTCCAAGTCATCTCAACTTTGTCATGCTTCTCCTCCTGCATACTTTGTCCTAGAGCTGCTATTGTAATTTATATCTGCAAAGCTCCTGTGCCAAATGATGGCTATGCCTTTTGGTGCCTGTAAAATTTATAGTTTATGAAATATTAATGTTTAATGAATTATAATGGCAGTCAATGGAGCCTTGTATTGGTCCAATACTGCCACATGCTGGACTCAACTTGGTACTGCACCGTAGTTTATTATTTCAACTCAGTAGTTCAGTGTTTACAGTAATAATATGATTGTATTTTGATGTTTTACTATAATATTATCTTAATACTGCTCTGTTGTTGTAATATTATGCAGTTTAGTGTCAATAATTGTATTGGCAATGTGGCCTCTTTCTGCACACATACAAATCAACCCCTGCCACCACCTTCTGCTACAACTCCATTGGTCTAATGGTCTATGTCATGGATTTTCATGTGGGAGGTCAGGGTTCAAAACCCAGCTAATGCAACTTTAAGAAAAAATCTCTTCAAACTTCATATTGTCACACAATTACCTTAATTCTAAACACCTGCTGACATGACAGGCACAAGCTAGAAAACACATTTGAACTTGGTCAAAGTTCATTCTGCAAGTCCAACGCTGCAGGCAAAGCCATGCTGCAATGACATGTTACGTGGCAATGCGCACTTGTTTTTACATCGTAAAAACCCATGTGTAGTTTTGAGACTGATTTACTAAACAAGAACTGATTGTGTAAGAATAATCATCTTGTTTTCAGAATGTGTAAGATTATTTGTCTTGTTAGTCTGAAAATTTGACTCAAATTAGGTTAAAATTTCTGCCAGTGGAGTAAGAAATTTTTATTTGGTAAGATTCTTGAAATAAGAAAAAAATTGAGTCAAATCAAGTATTTCAATAATCTTACCAAGTAAAATTTTCTTACTCCACTGGCAGATATTTTGACTTAATTTGAGTCAAATTTTCAGACTAACAAGACAAATAATCTTACACATCTGCTGACAAGATGTTGAACCTAGTATTCCCTTCACATCACTCCCATTTAGTGACACAGTGTTCATCTTTACCAAGCATTCACTGCACCAACAAGCAAAAGATCAAAACCCACCCATGTAATTACAGCTGCAGGGGGAAAAAAAGCCTTTTGATTAATAGCTCCCTCTCACTCCTCCAACTTCAAATTCTTGATGCATGTCTGCGTTAAGGAGTGAGGCTGGGTGAGTCGGTGCTACTCATTACACTCACTCCACAATATGTTCAAACGCCCAGAAAATGTGTCGCTCTGAAAGGRGCTCACTCCTGCAGACTCATCGCCCCTCTGGAAGAAAGAAGCAGCTTTATTCTGAGAGGTGCTGGTGGGGAAGATCTTCTCACCGAGAAGCTGGTCCTCGGCATGAATAATAAGAATGAAAATAATCATAATCATAATGCTGATATACTCACAATAATTGCCACCCTGGAATAGGAGGATTATAGGGGGGGTAGATATGTGAATGGCGGCCGGTGAAAGGACGCGAATCTGTTAGCATCAGGAGGACAAAAGGAGAGCTGGATGCTAAGTGAGATTAAGCTAAATAAGTCTCCATTTTCTTACACAGAAAAATGAGGAAGAAGAGGGTGAATGTGAAAGAGGAGGAGGGGAGAGCCTGATTCATAGATCAAAGTAAGATGACCAAACTTCACGTCTTTCATTTACATATAGCTGCTTTATGTCTGCAGGGATTAGCTACCTTGCTATGTTCTCCTGCTTGCTTTCCATTGTCMCACCTTTGCCCACCATCCTTTCCCTCCTGCTCTCAGGATGCTTCAGCCCTTCTTCCCTTTCATTTTTTTCCCTTCACATCGGGCTCCTTAATTTCTCCCCCCTCTCTTATTTTCAGCTCTTTCTCTGTGGTCCTCCAAGAGCCTCTCACTTTCTTGTGTTTGGTGGCTCCATTGTTGCAGCGATGCAGGGGTCTGCTCAGGCTTTGTGTTGGCACTTTAACTCATCTCCATTTCATCACCAGCGTTCAATGAGACGAGGAGGAGAGTGGGGAAGACAACGTATGTGCAAGCACACACACACACACACACACACCAACACTGTGGACAAAATGAAGAAAAAACTGTTAAATTGATACAGAACATCTAAAAAGCCTGACGAAAACAGCTGTTTTGAAATGACGAATGAAACAATTTAGACATGAATATCTGAGGTTTATTCTAATTACTTTCAGCCTAACATTTTCTGCTTTAATATTGAAATATTTATAGTTGAAACCAGATGTTTACGTATTTATTTCTGACTGCCTGACATAAAACCACAAATCAGTTATCTCAAAATTATTTCTATTTATTGAATGCCCCCAAAAGTAAAAGAAATATATATTTTAATTTTCATTAAAAGTTTTCACGATGCCTTCTCAATTTAGGAAAACCCAGGGGCCTCAGGCATAAAGGAGTGCACAGCTTTCACACTAAAACTTGATGTAGGGACTAATTTAGAAAAGTGCTCCGCACCAAAATATTCAGATGTATAAAAGTGTGCGCACGCAGGTTCCTGTGCAC
>NW_013952729.1:47330-48915 GCF_001266775.1 Austrofundulus limnaeus
CTATTTTCTCTTCACAAAAAACAAAACAAACAAAAAAAATAACATAATGGTGTGGAGGGGATGGCTATAAGGGGAGAAGGGAGGCCATCCAAGAAAAAAAAAAAGAGAAAATTCAACGTATGCTTGGGCAGCAAAGGCTCCTGAGTCTTTTCATAATTTTAAATTTTGAGTATTTATAGTAAACACTAWATAACCTTACAAGACCACAGTCTTATAAGGTGTGAAAATCTAGATATGGACTTAAATCTGAGATAAATGTCTCTTGAAGTTACTTGTATTTTATATTTAATCTTAACACAATTCAAAGAAAGTCAGTACCATGAGTTAAGACTATCTGACTACAGCTCCTTGTACATATAGTTGGACCAATTGTTGAAAAGACTAAGTGAAAATAGTGTTTCTACATAAGACAGATTACAATCTAGTAACCAGGACAATTGGTGGTGGGCCAAATCAAATGGCTTGGTGGGCCAAATTTGGCCCACAGGCCACACTTTGGGCACGTCTGATATAAACAGTTTACAGACTGGACTGAGGTTCTTTGATCATTTTTAGACTGATCTATTTTCTTGTCTGAGGTTAAATGATTTTCAGTTTCATCATCGTTCAGTTTAAACAATAAAAACTCAAACTAAAATAAAAATCTAACAGCGTGTTCAGACGCTCCTTACATGCAGAAAACACAACAGAGTCACATTTCTGTGGATTCAGGTCAGATTCATGACTTTGTGAGTTAAAACTGTCGACTGAAAAACTTTGCGTGGCTGCTGTACATTCGCACGGCAGGCGAAAACGTTGGTTTTCCAACRCAATGCAACGCAACGCTGGTTTTAATACATCCCAACGTGGGCGTACAACATGGCGCACACAACTTTTTTATGCGTACACACCGTTTATACATGAGGCCCCTGGTGATGATGTCATTGCTTTGAAGCTTTTGTTTGTTTAGTTGACAACACTTGAGTTAGTTTTAGGCACAACTGTCGATGCATTTTAAGACACACCTAGGACACACTGCTCTTTGTGTGACATCATGTGACTTTCAAAATAAGTCAACTAAAATATCAAGAAGAAAATGGTCCATTTTTAACAACTCAGGATGTGCCAAATTCATCAGTTTACACAATTACATGCAAATATAATCACCATGGAAAACAAGTCAATGAACAAGTCCTGGATCAACATGGACTGAAAGGACACGGAGAGAAAGAAGACGTTACTCTTAAAGTAACTTAAAAAGACAATTTAGTGTTTGTAAATGTACACATTGAAAAATTTGGGAAAAAACTTTTGGTTTGATGAAACTAAAACTGAATATAGTTCAGTGCAGAGATGGAGACTCTGGACTTGGACTTGAGTCGCACTTAAGTCCCTATTATTAGAAACTTACACTTGACTTGGACTTGGACCCAAAAGACTTGAGACTTGATTTAGACTTGTGGTTTGAGACTCGCAAACAATGCAAATCTTTTCCAGTGTTGTATAAAGTACCACAAAGTGATACTTGAGTAAAAGTACAAGTATCTTACCAAAAATGACTTTGGTAAAAGTTAAAGTCTCCTTCAGGAATATTACTTGAGTAAAA
>NW_013952729.1:50765-53341 GCF_001266775.1 Austrofundulus limnaeus
ATATTTATTTATTTGAATAGCACCTTTCAAAACCCAGTTACAACGTGCTTTACATCATATACTAGTAAAATCAAAACACATAAAAAATATAAATAAAGCATGCAAAAGTCTACAATTAAAAGTCCTGATGCACCTCAGTAATCCAGGTAAAAAATCTAAGGAAAAAAAATTGTATAGGTCCTCTGGACGGGTTCTTCTTTAATGAAACGTTTATGACAATTAACATATTATTAACAATTAAAAGCCAACTCACAATAAAATGTTTTTAAAAAAGATTTAAAAGAGGCCAATGAAGAAGCTTGTCTGATATAAAGTGGCAGTGCATTCCATAAAAGAGGAGCCCTAACAGAAAAGGCCCTATAACCTCTGTCTGTAGTCTTACTCTGGGTACTATAAATAGAGACTGATCAGATGATCTCAGAGGTCACTGTGGTGTATATGGTGTGAGTAATTCTGAAATATAAGACGGTGTAAGTCCATTCAATGACTTAAAAACTATCAATGCAATCTTAAAATCAATCCTGAAAACCACAGGTAACCAGTGTGGAGAAGCTAGAACAGGAGTGATATGATCATACTTCTGGGATTTAGTGAGGACTCTAGCTGCTGTATTTTGTACAAATTGTAGGCGTTTAAGGTTTTTTTAGGCAGACCAATAAACAGAGRATTGCAGTAATCAAGATGACAAAAAATAAAAGCATGAATGAAGGAAGTAGCATCCGCAAATGAGATAACTGATCTTAATTTGGCAATATTTCTGATGTGCTAGAAGCCAGTTTTAATAATTTTATTAAAATGTTTAGTGAAACTCAGATCCGAATCCAGAACCACCCCAAGGTTTCTGGCGTCATGGGAGCAAGTAAAACCTGAAGAATTAAGAATTTGAATTATAGGGTCTCTAGTACCCAAAAYCAACATCTCAGTTTTATTATTTTTTAACAATAAATAATTATCAGACATCCAGACCTTGATATTGGTGAGACAAGAGCCGATAGATCTGAAGGATTAATGGATAAATATATTTGGGTATCATCTGCATAAAAGTGAAAAGAGACATTATGTTTGCGAATGACATTACCAATAGGTAACGTAAATAGAAAATAGCAGTGGGCCAAGAAATGAACCTTGTGGAATGCCACAAGTACTACCAAATACTAAGAACACATATTTGTAAATTATTATTTTTGTCACTTAGGATTCACAAATTTATCTATTTCTGGAGAAATAATAAGTGACATAAAACATAGAAAGATTTAGTTTTATTTAATGTCAGTCTTGTTTTTATATTACAATAAATAAAATCAAAAATAGTTTTTGACTGTAACTATCAATTTGGGAGTTCATCATAATTTTGTTTGAGTGTAGGTCTGTTTATACGAAGTTCAAACCAGATCTGTAAAACAACAAATACTGTATGTGTATTTGTGATATTTTTTTTTAAATAATTGAAAATAAAACCTAAACATTTGCTTTTCTTTCCTTTTGTACCAAACATATTTTGAACACGACCGAAACACCAAACCAAACGATGATTTATATGTCACAGTCCTGTTGTGTGTTTGGAGTGTGCCATTGTTTCTGCCAAGCAGACCCTTTCTGCTGCAGCTTTAACGTCAGCCTTGTTCTTCAGCCTCTCGTGTCAGAGAGCTGTTTGCCTCCAGCTTTTGTCGAACTCTTTCATAACACTTAACAAGTCAACGTGGGGAGTCCTTGGCTGAGGAAGTTCTGAGCCATAAATTTCATCTCTACAATGAGCGGTGCACTGGGGCTGGTCAGGACCCCCATTTACTTTCTAACCCAGCTTTTATTCCTCCTCTGCCTAAATAACATCAGGCCCTCCTGTGCTGTCCCACCCTGGAGTTCCCCATCGCCTCTGTCACCCCTGCTTTCTCAGGCCAGGCCGATACAACAGGGTTACTGCTGCGTTTACCAGCCCGCTCATTAAGACACCCCCCTGTCCCATTCACACCACCATCCTCATTACAACTTTACAGGCCACCATCAACCACCTCCCCATTACATCCATTTACATCCACCCACTGGCTCCGAGACAGCCTGAGAAGGTGTGGGGTCACGGGACACGTTTTGTCTGCACAAAATCTGACACTGATTTTAGAAAAAAACTGTAAAGTTTACTGATTAAACACAAATATTAAACAGAAAATAATCAATAAATCCTAACAGCTGAAACAAGGTTCTTGTTTTACTTTTCAATCCATAATGTCAAACTTGTGTGATAAATACAATATTCTCTGATGTGATAAAGTGAGGTACATTTTAAGATTATTTGTATCTGAACATGGTTTCTAATCTGGGACAGATTGTCACTCTGCTGCAGATTAAAGTCTGAATTTGTTACCTGTCTGCTAAATGTTGACATTAAAAGCAACTAAAAGTCTGGAAACATCTGCCATGAGTATATTTCCTTTTTTAGGTGTTTTTACCTGTTATGTCAAAAAAGAAAATTAATACCAGTTATTTTATTTTTATTGATTGAGATTTTTTTTATCTGGTTTTATGATTATTTGCAACAGAAAGCAGCATTAGAAATCAATGCTGTTAATATACTGTATGTA
>NW_013952729.1:53871-56718 GCF_001266775.1 Austrofundulus limnaeus
TATATATACATTATCATAGTCATCTTTTTTCTGTTCTATGTATAAATTCTGTCTTGTTTTAACTTACATAAAATGTGGCTAGGAAAAAAGTAATTCATACGTGAATAATTTTACAAGTTACATTTACAAATAGAGGTTAAAAAAAAGAAAGTCTTATTTCAGTAAGATTGACAGACTGGACTCTCTACGACCAAGTTTTTAGTTAGCCCTCCTTTTGTTAGACATTTCATTTTGAATGGTTTCAAATGAAATGATAAACTTTTCTTTTGTTAATCAAACTAAAAGAAATGTTCAAATTTTAACCAAATTACACAAAATCTTAACTTATATTTACCAGTTTGTCAATAATGACTACATTTTCTTTTATAGTGCTGAGTGCAAATCATGTTAATGATTACAACTAAAAAAAAACACGATCCAGATTTTTTTGTGCTTTCTTCTCTTAACAGCTTGTAAGAAGCAAATTTCAGCTCAGCTGCACTAAGATTTTTTTTTCAACATGTAATTTAATCAGGAATCATTTCACTGCATGTAAAAAACCAAAAGCTAACATACGTGTTGGTCAGTGCAGCGTGCTCAAAAACATGAAGGCCCCACACAGAAAGGACTTCAGTCCATCTGCAGCAACACTGACTAACTGTTCCCCCAAATCCAATATCTCAGCTTTAAAGACAGCTTTAGAGGAATCAAAGGAAAAAGTATTTTAATCAGATGATAAACAGAAGTTCAGTTCGTTGTGCAGCTGTAAAATGAAGCAGGTGAAAGTTTAGCTTTTTAGAAAAAAGGGGCAATTATTCTTGTATGCGTTGTTAAACAAGAAAAATACATGACGACTAGAAATGTTTAAAACAAATTCAATTTTTAAAACTTTTACTCATTATTATGTGATTTGTTTAATCGATTAGATGTTTTGCACGTGTTGTAATGACAAACTTATGAAGCTGAAGTAAGCTGTTAAATTTATACTGACCGTATTGTAGGTTTTTACTCTTCTGAATCATTTTGTTAATATTTCAACATCAAGAATCAAGAATCGTTTATTGTCATTCACACACAACATCAAGATGCGATGTAGAACGAAATCTGCAGTTTAGAACCAGAGAAACACACATACATGACAAACATGGGGGAACGAATGTCCAGGGTCTTTTGCAACGTAGTGCACTACCTTTGTGGTTTAGAATACACACACATAGGAAGGGTGAGTTAAAAAAAAGAGCTTTGATCCTGTGTTTTATACAGAAAACACACAAACATACGCTCAAAAAAACTACTCTGCAAAAGAAAGAGCAGCAAAGGAGGGGAGGGTGGTG
The DNA here is from genome assembly GCF_001266775.1 of Austrofundulus limnaeus. Lineage (NCBI taxonomy): Eukaryota > Metazoa > Chordata > Actinopteri > Cyprinodontiformes > Rivulidae > Austrofundulus > Austrofundulus limnaeus. The sequence continues at coordinate 55,185 of NW_013952729.1, forward strand.
GGGGAACAGTGTATTTCTCCATTGTTGAGTGTATATCAAAATTAGACAAAATAGAACAAAAGGAAAAATTTTTATCTAACTTGTTCTAGTTTATTTTCTAAATATGAGTACAAATTATTCAACTCACCATAAATGAAGAATTTATTTAGATTTCATAATTTTTGTCACTTTCATTCAAGCAAATCTGGAGTTTTAAACCTAAAACATTCAACCGTAAAAGAGATGAAATTTAAAATCAATGACATTTTTTTTGTAAAATAAGTGTTTTTAATGCTTTAAATGTTTGATTCATATAGGTTTGGTCCTCGAAATGTAGAACATTATTGTTTTAGAGATTAGATTTAGGATGAAGGTGTGGAGTGAGTTGTCCTAACAAGGATACAAATATAAACTTGTATGTGTGTGTTTGTGTGTGTGGTGTGTAGTTGTGGTAATGAACCCCTGGCCCTCAGTTTGCCCTCTGAACCTTCGGTGGCCTTGGAAGCAGGAATTCCAGTGAACACATCACAGATCAGTTTTCTTTTCTTCTCTTTTTGTGTTTGAGCTGCTTCTTCTCCAAACGTCGACGGGCTGCTGACAGCCACCGGCCTTTTCCCCTCCTCGCCTTTCCTCTCTGCTTTCTTCCCTTCCTTTCTCCCACTCTTCTGTTTGGGCTTCTCTTTTTTGCCTCCTTTTCTGCTTAATTGAGTTGTTTGGCGGGCGGGCTTGTCAGACAGCGCCGTCTATGTGGGGAGTCTGAGGGGCAGGGGGGCACCCACCATTGTGCTCCCAAAGACGGGTTAGTTTTTCACTGTTACTGCTGCATGAGTGAGCATGGCCCAGATTAGGACTGGGGGGTGGGAATAGCTGGAAATAAATGTATTTGTCCTCTAATTTTCTCTTTAAATCAACACTTTTACTGCAACAATTGATTATTGGTGTGACTCTGAACATAAACAAAAACATTTACCATATATCCTGATGATGATTAGTGGCCTTTCTAATCCCAATCTGAAACCCACAGCCATAATAAATGTAGTTTTTTTTTTAAACCGGTCAGTATAATTTGTGTCCACTCATAGGATTTGTGGAGCGTCTTGTCAGTTGTAAGTGCTTTGCAAACCCATAAATATCATGTCCATGTGAGAGTGGAGAGGTTGTGAGAGGAAGACAAACACTGAGTGTGTGAGCAGTCATCAATCATCAGGGCAGAGCAAAGACACAAAGTTTTCTTTTTTCTTTAAGTCTGCTGATCCTGAAGCCAAAAAACAAATAAACTTATTTAAAGATGATAAAATATACACTATTTTTAGGCTGAAAATGTTTTAAGGTCATAGTAGCTATATAGAAAACTAGTGGTGGGCAGCTAATCTAAAAATTAGTTCCACTAACTCTAAAACACTAACTCAAATATTTAGGTCCCCTAATTCTCAAGCACTAATGCACTAAATGGATCACTCTGTTCTTATCTACAGACTGAGAGATAATTTTGGTATTTCTGGCTCTGTTTTAAACTGGTTCACCTCTTATTTATCTGAAAGGTCTTTTACTGTTT
>NW_013952729.1:61257-62428 GCF_001266775.1 Austrofundulus limnaeus
ATTACTGGAAAATTTACATTTACGGAGAAAATGCTAGTGTGAATGCCTCTTGCTGATAACTTTTGCTGAAAAACAGCTAAGAAACAAATTGATAATGCCACCGATGATGTCACTTATGGGACTGATGATGTCACTATAACATCACCATAAACAAAACTGTAAAAATTGAAACTGCTAAAAAAAATACAAATATTTAAGATACCAAAAATCATAATCAGAATGTCCTGAAGGAGCTGAACATTTTGTTATATGAATGGTTGAAGTAGCACAAAAATTGTGGAAGGAGAAGCRGTCCAAAAAATGTACCCATTCAAAGTCAATGGGAAAAAAAACTGCATAAAAATTGAAGTTGCTAAAAAAGTATAAAAATTTAAGTTACCAAAAGTCATAGCCGGAATGTCCTGAATGAGCTGAACATGTTGATATATGAATGGTTTAAATAGCACAAAAATTGTATAAGGAGTAGCGGTCCAAAAAACGTACAGAAGAAACTAGAATAATAAAGAATAAAGAGAAAAATGAAAACAAAAGTGTGAATGCTGGAGACATTCACACATCAATCCTCTGTTATGATGGAAAAACCAGGAGAATAAAATACTTGAAGAGTTTTAGTCTGGCAGGTGCAGTGTAGAGAAAATTATCCCTTCTTCCAGGACATCCTGCCGTTAGTTCAGAACTGTCTGGAAGAAAAACACAGCCTAATATCTGGTTAAAAACAGTTAACTGAATGGAAAAAAATCTAACCTTTCACATGTTAATGTTCAGCCATAGGCACCTTTAAAAAACATCTCATTCAAAAACTGAAAAATCATTTTGTGTTGCATTAAAGTGTTTTTATTGGTGTTAGATAAACATTCACATTTACTTTTATTCCTTTTTGTTTTGAAACTGTAAAATCAGTGCTTATTCTATTATTTTGTATATGTGTGTGGGAATTCTCTTTTTTGTGTTTTTCAACACCTAAAATTAAAATCAATCTGTCACGAAGTAAAAAGATGTGAAAATCATTAAAACATCAAGTGATAATTTGTTTGACTTGTAGCTGTTAGAAAAGACTTTGAGGATCTTGAAATATAATAAGCTATTGTGGGAGGTTTATTTAATTAATTACTTACTTACTTACTTACTTACTTACTTACTTACTTACTTACTTACTTACTTACTTACTTAC
>NW_013952729.1:66702-67981 GCF_001266775.1 Austrofundulus limnaeus
CAACACATATTTTACATATCTTCTAATCTCTTTTTCACTCTGTCATTACATTTCACTTTTTTCTTTCTTCTTCTTTTTCTTCTATTAATAAAAAAAATTCATAATAATGGTGTGGAGAGGATGGCTATAAGGGGAGAAGGGAGGCCATCCAAAAAGAAAAAAAAACATAATGGTGTGGAGAGGATGGCTATAAGGGGAGAAGGGAGGCCATCAAGTAAAAAAAATAAATAAATAAAAACTTTCCAATGACATAAGCGTGATGCCTTCAAGTCGCTGAGAACCTTCACAAAAACGTTCAAGACTTTTTAGGAACTCTCTCTCAAGTGTCATTCACAATATGTCCCCACCAGTTAGATTTGCTTTAGTTGAAAACTGTAAGAAAAGATTCTTCAACTCTTTGCTACAATGTATATTACATCATTTGAAGCTTTGGCTCTATTGTTGTTTGAGTGCATTAGTAAAGAGGAGAAAATTTTTATCTTCTCACTTAAAAAAGTTACTGATGATGAAGAAATAAATAAACTAAATAAACTAATAATATTTGGTTTTTGTTTTCTACTGAAGTGACAAAAAAAGTAAAGAGGAGAAAGTTCTAGAAATATTTAACTCTTAGTCTCATCAGTTTTCGCTCCCATGTCCCCTCCATCCTCCTCTACACCTTTAAAACTCACTTGTGGTGTTCCACAGGGTTCAATCCTGGGGCCTCTCCTTTTCCTTCTCTACATCTGCCCACTAAGCCAGATCATTGACAATTTTCATGATGTCTCATACCACTTCTACGCTGATGACCTGCAGTTATACTGCTCTTTTAACRAGTCAAGTCCCCACAAGCTGATCTCTTTCTTAGACTATCACAGAAGTAAACAAATGGCTCTCTGACAACCTGCTACTCCTTAACCGAGACAAGACAGAAACTCTGATCCTGGCACCTGAAAATAAGATCTCTCAGATTTACCTCATGCTATTTTCAACTCTGTAATATTTCAAAATTTCGCCCCCTCCTGCCTGCCTTTGACCTGGAAATGGTAATCCATGCCTTTATCTCAACCCATCTTGACTACTGTAACAGTCTGTTCACCTGCTTAAATCAGAAACAAATAAACCGGCTCCAACTTGTTCAAAACTCTGCTGCTAGACTTCTAACTAGAACGTCTAAATCCTCTCACATCACCCTATATCATCAGACCTCCACTGGCTATCTGTACAAAACAGACTCAAGTTCAAAGCCCTGGTTCTCACTTTTAGAGCTCTACACGGCCAAGCGCCAAACTACATCTCC
>NW_013952729.1:68944-70007 GCF_001266775.1 Austrofundulus limnaeus
ACTTACTTACTTACTTACTTACTTACTTACTTACTTACTTACTTACTTACTTACTTACTTACTTACTTATTAAAATCAAAACAACAAACTAAAGGTGAGTCAACTGTCCAGTTTTTATCTAAGATAAACTGCCCTTTACTCCGTCCTCCTCCTCCTCCTCCTCCTCCTCCTCAATGTCCTTCTGTCCTCATGTATGCTTTTGGCAGTCGTGCTGGGACCGTTCAGAAAGACTTGTTTGGCTCCAGATTTCTGGACATTAGGTGCCAGGAGACACAGAAGCCAAAAGTCAGAGCTCTCTCTCTCTCTCTCTTTAGTTCCTTGCCCTCTCATCTCTGGCTCCTCGGCAGGTGTTTGTCATCCCCCGCTGAGCCAAACAGACGTGTGTTTACCAGTTTACTGTAGCTGGCCGGGGAGGCTTGTCGGCGTGCCGGCCAGCGTTTTGTCTCTCACACTGTGAAACACAACAGCAGTTAGACTTCTCCCTGACAGCATGCTAATCGTCTGAATTAACTCGCCCATGTTTAATCAAGAGGGGAAAGGGAAGAAGCCAGAGATTATGATAATTGCTTCCAAAGTCTTTTTGTGTCAGAGCCCATCTGTACATTTTTAAACTAAGGTGTCACTCTGAGCACGTCTGTTTCTGCTTTGTGAGTGAGTCTTAATATTTTATACACTGAGACACATTTTTTAGTGATGCTGCTTTTACAAAGAAATGCTATTCAAAGACAAAGTTTATGTAACCATGCCAAGAAACAGAGTTTTTTATCGGGTCATAAGAAAGATCAGGTTTAATGTTTTTTATGATCTGCTCTTGAGATAAATACCTCAGAAACTCATGTTACAAAACATGTTTTGTGAGGGTGCAATGATACAGAAAATTCACGCTTCGGTTCGGTTCAACACTTTAGTGTCACGGTTCGATATTTTTTCGATACAGAAAAAGAGAAATGTCCATGCCCCTTTTAACTTGTAATTAATTATGAACATTTGTTTAACCTCAAAAGTACAGTTTTTAAATTAAATGTTGCTGAAACAGCAAGTTTCTCAGTGGATCTGAGCTCAA
>NW_013952729.1:70270-71804 GCF_001266775.1 Austrofundulus limnaeus
TCTATCTATCTATCTATCTATCTATCTATCTATCTATCTATCTATCTATCTATCTATCTATCTATCTATCTCTATATATATGATATAAACGAAGAGTAAATAATATGCAAACCCTTATAATTTAATACATTTCTAGACTTATACAGAATGTTACTGAGCCCGCGAGGGAACATGTTTTTTTTCTTTTTGCATTCCCATGCAAAAGTATTGCGTTACCTCGCAATACCTTTTGCGTTCCCTCGAAAAAGTCGTTTATCACTGTTGTACGTGTCGGTTTATTAACAAACTCACATGTTCACCATTAGCGTGTTAGCCTACTGCTTTAATTCAGCTTCAGAATGAATATATCACACAGCCACGCATGGAAGTGTGTCATATGATGATTTTTTAACACAGTGCAGCCACGCAACATCAATGTTAATTTCACAAACTTGTGGAGACACTTCCTGTTTTGGTAACTGGATATTTCAAAATAAAAGTCTGATTTAATTCAATTCATGTACAAATCAAACTTTTGCGTGGGAATGCAAAACAATGTTGCAAGGTAACACAAAAGAAAAAAATACCCCCATGTCCCCTCGCGGGCTCCGTAGAATGGCTATTGTTTTTGCCATCTTTTCCTTTATAAATTTAACATGTATTCTCCATGTTAATTTATAATCAATAATAATCGCTGAAATTTTTCATTTCAGACATGTTCATGTTTTCACTGCTGCTGTCCTGCCATGGAATGACCAAGTCTGCATTTTAATTTCTTATTTTCTGTAAAATGTGGCCAACTTTTGAAAGGTTAAGTCTTGTTTTTTTATTCTCTTCTCCACKATTCTCTTTCTGTTCCGCCATTATTATCACTATTTGGTATGCCTGCTGCACCTTTTTCTGTGGTTTAGGCCAGCATGTTCTTCTTCATTAGTAAACAATGCAATCACAGACAAAAGAAGCAATTCTGCCCCCAGCAGTTCATGTATTTTATTACAGATACATATGAAAATTTAGGTGGTTAGTTAATACGATGCATCAACATTAAAAGGCAGCGTCAACTAATTTTTATGAAGGACGTTGTCGATTATGTTGACTAATTGCTGCAGCCCTATTTAAATCCTGCAGAAAACTTCCATAGAAATGGTGTGGTTGTTGGTTTATTATTAAAGTGACAGAGTAATAAGCATGAAAGAGCATGGTGGCAGTGTAATCAAAATGAAGGCTCAGGCTAGGCATGAAGATGTCAAGCAGGACAGGACACTCACTGAACATTTTTTTTATTAAATTAGCTGTGACCCTGCCAGTCAAAAAGTTGTGGCGAATGAAGAGGGGTTTTCAGCATGAAAGCAGCCTCAGATGGAGAAATGAGGTGATATTCAGAAACAGTTTGTAAACAATAGAACCTGTTTTTTTAGTAGTAGTAGTAGTTTATTCATTTAATTTGTAATACAAAATTAACAAATTTCAAAAAACATACAATCAAAATGAAATCAAATGAAATGAAAGGCAGCAGAAGAAGAATAAATCTTATATCTGCCCCCTTTTTATACCC
>NW_013952729.1:71859-74558 GCF_001266775.1 Austrofundulus limnaeus
ATTAAAAACAAAAGTTAAGACACCAACTCAAACAACAATTAGCCTGAATTCACTTATACTTCTCCATATTTCTTCAGAATACTAGTTTTTATCATTCTCTTATACAAGAATCTGGCATTTTTAACCTCATCTTCCATGTTATTCCATAATCTTATTCCCTGGATTAAAGTGGATCGCTCCTTCAGGCTCGTACAAACCAGGGTTTCACAAACATTTCTATTCCTTTAAGATAATAACTCTGTCTTTTAACAAAATTTACCTGAATGTTGAAAGGTAACACACCTTTATGAGCTCTGTACATTAACAGTAAAATATTATAATCAACCAAATCATAGAATTTTAATAATTTCAATTCATGAAACTATATATTAGATGGATGACTGTAATTTTTGTAGTAATAATTCTTAGAGCTCTTTTCTGTAAAATAAAAATATGGTTTGTGATAGTTTTACAAGCTTTACCCCAGACTTCAATACAGTAAATTAAATGTGGAACAATTATAGCGTTATACAACATAAACAGTGATTTATCATTGAACAGTTCTCTTACTTTGTACAGGACTCCAACTGATTTGGATATTTTTGTTCTTAAATCATTTATATGATTTTTCCATGTCAGTTTTTCATCAATAATGACACCTAGAAACTTCACTGACTCTACAGATCTCTACATCATCAGTTTTAAATAAAACATCTATAGTTCTCTTATTGTTACAGAAATCATATAATTTGTCTTGTCCAAGTTTAATGATAATTTATTAAGTTGAAACCAACTTTGTATTTTTCACAAATTCTGTCTGTACCATGTCCAACATTTGTTTTATATCTTTACTGGAACAAAAGAATGTTGTATCATCTGCAAATAGGACACACAATTGTCTATGTTCACTTTTTTACAGTGAAAAAAAAACTTAGTTCTTTAAGAAACATTGGAAAAATGTTCAATTTTAGTTATTTGGAAACTCAAAAAGGTAATTAAATCATTTTATTCATATTTATTCAGACCTGGAAAAGAGTAAAATTAGGTTTCAGGCTTTTCAAGGCTGCAGGAGCTGCAGCAGTTCAGTGGTCTGAGCTGAGGCCTTAAAGCTGTGGGTCCAAGCCCAGGTTGGGTCAGGAAGGGCACTATAACTAAATCTTTGGTGAGTTCACTCACTGTGACAATTCCTGCAAAAGGGAGTAACTGAAGAAGGAGAGCAAGTTTTCAAGACTGTAGGAATCCTGGAGCTGAAGTGAGTTTCTGTCCTCAGATCATGTGAGACTCAGAGACACCACAGCACGACGAGCCGTCACAACAATCAGAGACAATGGTGGGACTGTTGAACCACAGACATAGAAGAGTCCTGGCCATCTGTCTGTGTGCTTCCGCAGAACAAACATTGTGTTAAATGCACAAACACACTCACTGCTGCCACCTCCAGAACAACCCCTGTGCCTGCTGTCATACATGTGCAAACTCACACACTGGTGGTTTCATTTAAAATTGAATAAAAATCCATGGAAATGTTTCTGTTACAGCAACAAGCTGTTTCAGTGTTAGAAAAACAAACACATCGTTATTGTGTTTGGACAGTTTTTTTATAAATCAGAAAAATGTAAACAAAAAACTATAGGATGCATTAATGTGTCAAAACCAATACTAATACCTACTATTGGTTGTTAGAAACAAAAAGTGTGATACATTATTCTATTGCGATATGACAGACACAAGGAACTTAATGTGAATACACTACACAATAAGAGACAAAAAGTGTGTGTGTGTGTGTGTGTGTGTGTGTGTGTGTGTGTTGGATGCATTCATGGAGCAGCAGAATGAGATGGGGTCACCACACAGTCTCTGTGACAGCTGAATATTGAAAGGACTGCTGTTAAAGAGAGATGCTTCTGTTTCTGTCTGTCTTTGTATTATTTGTAAGATTTGCCTTTAAAGGCCACAGTTCTCTCATTTTTCCACAAAGACATTTTTTTTGTTGGGGTGGGTTGTTGGGGGGTGGGTGGGTCCACAAATAATAGTTATTTGAGTTTGCTTTTTATGTTTGTAAAAAAAAAAGTTCTGGCCTTTACTTGCATGTCTTTTTCCTTTTCTTCTTACTTGCACATTTGGGTTTGCTTCACGGCACAACAGCTTTACTAATGTGGATTAGTGGCGTCTTAAGGCTCCAATCCCAAATATTTTATTCCAATTCATGAGAAGACTCATKTATCAGCATTTACAGAAGTAATCCTTACAGATATTCTGGCCGGTCTAATATTCCAGCTGGATGAGCTTCAGATTACACTGGTAGTGCTACAGCTAGCTAATGCTGCCAACTGGACGTGAAATAATGACAGAACTAACGTTAAATTGTTTAAGACATACAAATTTATAAACTAGTGTTCAGTGGTGGACAGCGCTAATCTAAAAATTAGCTCCGAATTTTTTAAAGTACTTATGAAAATATTTAGGTCTGCAATTTCAAAAATGCTTATGTCATAGAAATATTAGCAGAAGCTGATTTTGAAGCACAAGTTCAATTTCACAATTGCTAGCTGACAATTCATATACAATACATGCACAACACTGCCAAGTAGTGGTGTATGAACTCTTTTACAACTTAATCCTACAACCGCTGATTGCTGGGGATGTGATTTCCTGAAACAGACCTGTGGCTCCTGGTGTAAAAATTAAAAAGTTGTTGAGGATTGCTAGTTCGGCTGCTT
>NW_013952729.1:75300-78477 GCF_001266775.1 Austrofundulus limnaeus
GATTAGTGGTACTGCATTTTAATTTTAGAAAGCTCAAATCTGCTTATGAATTATAAAAAATAGTAAGTCCGCTAAAGTGCAAATGAAATATGTTAGTCCGCAATTAGCAGATTTGCACTTAAGTGGGCTGGTGCCCACCACTGCTAGTGTTCACTTGAATCTCAGACATTTTTGATGAGGGAGCTGTTTTAAGATGGCAGCAAGCCACTTTGGTCTCAGCTCTGCTCTGACTAGCTCTGAGCTCATAAATCTGGTCCAAATGAAATAAAGTTTATTCAAACTACAGTTGGTCAAAATGCTATACACAACAGGTAAGATATTAACCATTTATATCATTTCCATAAAATCTTAAATGATTTGAACATGAGCGAGCCAAGACAAATTCTGCTAAAGGATGAAGAGAAAATGTCAAAGACCGTGTCAATTTTGCCAAAGATGGTTTAGTTTAGAAAAGTGTTTGAGGCTCTGAGAACTGAAAAAGATGATACAGGATTAAAAATGTTCGTTTTTATTTGTAGGTGGAAATGAAGRACAGGATCAGGAGAACCTGCGAAGAAGGAGATGCGGCAAGTACCAATTTGTCATTAATATTCTTTCAGAGAAATGGACAGAGGGAAATGGTTCTTTACTGCAGAGTGTCTGTTTCAGACTTGGGAGAGGTTGAAGGATTAACAGACAGTCCAGAGGAGTCCAGGGGGGRCAAGGGTGCGCAATAAGGAGGGCAACAGGTGCAACCAAAGGTGGGAGCAGAAGCCAAAAGTAACCAGTACTTATTACGAGTGGAGTTGTTACAGAGCAGATGAACGGCTGACTGGAGGCTCAGGAAGTAAAACAAAATAATGAAACAGCGATGAGCAGTGGAAAGATGGAGTCTGAGCTCATCAAGACCTCAGCAGCCGCTGTAGTCAATGAGCACACCTGTAGGGAATCTTGTTTGTGATGACACAGAAAGAAAAAGTTTAGGTTCTAACCTTCTCAGGGACCCATAACTTCAATATCTGCATTGAGTTTAGTTGGACTATTATAATGAACAGTGTTGTATAAAGTACCACAAAGTGATACTTGAGTAAAAGTACAAGTATCTTACCCAAAAACTTCTTTGGTAAAAGTTAAAGTCTCCTATAGGAATATTACTTGAGTAAAAGTCTTAAAGTATCTGATATTTGTTGTAGTTAAGTATTAAAAGTCAAAGTGTAGATTTAAAATGAGCAATTAGATTTTGTGTAAGGACATTTATTAGGAGGTGACCTCCCCAGAAACTGCAGAAATGACTGTTGTATTAAAAGAATGAATGGATGTTAAATTTAGGATGCACTAGTCCAGCTGTTTCAGTTTATATACATATATCAAGGCTGCACAAAGCTTTTCCCCAAAATGAAAATCTATCTGAGGGCTGCGGCCAAATGTAAGAATATAATTCATGAAATACAAATACTTCTTAAGTACAGTCCTTTGATTTGAATGATTCTGTCCTGCTGGAGTGTGACATGATTTGTTTGTGTACAAACTAATACACTATCAGAGTTTTATATATTTATACTTCTCATTCAACCACAGTTAAATTCACTCTATCTAGGAGGCTCAGTTTATATGGATAGTTTTTATTTTTTATAATAACAAGCTGGAATGAAAACAAGCAAAAAAGAAATAAAAGTAATGACTTTCTACTTCTTGTCTTTTTTAAAAATGTAAGGAGTAAAAAGTACAGATAACTGTGTAAAAATGTAAGATGTAGAAGTAAAAAAGTAGGCTGAAAAATAATTACTCAAGTAAAATACAGAAACCCAAAAAAATTCCACTTAAGTACAGTAAATAAGTATTTGTACTTAGTTACTTTACAACTCTGGCTATAGAAATGATTGGAAATAAATGAAATGTCCCCATAAGGATAGCTGTACTAGACCATGCATGTGTGTGTGTGTGTGTGTGTGACTGAGTCAGTTTATCATATCAATACAAACACACACCTGCATCCCAACAGACAGAGGAGGCCCTCATGTGACGCCCTGAATGGTGTCACTTCTTTTCTTTCTGCTTCTTTCTAATATTTCGGACTTGATTTCTCTGTGTTTCTCACAGCAGCAGCAACAGAATGACCTCTATCATCTGCGTACCATCAGCCTGACGTGCACAGAGACGGCCCTGTTCCCAGAGAAGCAGTGAAATCCACAGCGAGGCGAGCAGAGACACAGCCACTGTCCAACAGATGGCTCATACATGCTGCAGACTCTGACAAGCTTCTATTCTCACACTCAGATGTTTCAAGGAGCAGCAACTGTTTCAATGCTTGTTTGTTTGGCAGCGAGACRCCAGGAAACACATTTACCAGATGGAAAGTTGCAGCACTAAATTTTCCTGACACACTTGGACTTTGACGTGACTGATTCTCATAAATAACAAGTTTGGGCTTTAATTTTCTTTTCTCCAAAATAAAATGTACATTTTTACATAAACATGTTTGTTTTAGAAGCAATAAAATACTTTAAAAGTAAATGTAAACTGCACTTACAAAAAATTCAAGGTCCAAAAAATTATGTCTTCATGTTTCATCGTCTTCAAAATGTTAAAAGTGTTAAAGGAATAGTTCAGATCTTCTTAGGTCTACGTCTAAAGTGATGTGCTTTGTGATGGCCACACCAATTTGTTATCCTTGAGCAACTTTATAACCAGTTTGGCAGTATGTTTCAGGTCATTGTCTAAGTTCCTTTACTCTGCTTGGCTTTCAGAGGAGCAGGACGTGCCCCCCCACCCCTGCTGCTTTTTGATTTGTCGAGCTCTTTTTTCACCTTCCATCTGAAACTAAAGGAATTATGGATTTGGTCAGCTGGACTCTGAATGAAATTGAAATTGAAACTATTTTTTTCTACACTTGGAACGAGGAGAACGTGGCTGTCTGGGTGGAATGGTTGCTGCTGGATTTGTCTGATTCCTGGGGCTGGAATCTGATATGCCAGCACCACTTTCCATCGAAGACATGGAAGATCATTATTTATTTGGATTGTGATAACTGGATTCCTGCTGATTGGTGGAGGAGGGTTCCAGATTTATCGAAAAGTGAAAGCAACCCTGACAGTAGTTCGGGCTTTTGAGGAGCTGTCGGGCGCACTTGAAGGATTCTGCCAGGCTGGTAGCACACAGACTCTCAGCTGGGAGAAAAATCCTCAAACTGGATGTGAT
>NW_013952729.1:82910-86245 GCF_001266775.1 Austrofundulus limnaeus
GATGTATTTACAGATTAGTTGGGATGTATTTACAGATTAGTTGGGATGTATTTACAGATTAGTTGGGATGTATTTACAGATTAGTTGGGATGTATTTACAGATTAGTTGGGATGTATTTACAGATTTGCAACAATCCCATTTTGTACAGTTTGTTTACTTGCTGATTCTGCTGCTTGACGTTTGAACTGTGTTTGGTGAATGTAAATATAGTTTCCATGAGATTTTAGCCAAGATTCTTATTTTTCTATTGATACCAAAACATGTTCAGGTTCAACTGACAGATCTGAAGTTAAGAGAAACAGAAAACAGGAAATGCTATTTTGCATGTTTGGCTCTGTCAGACTTCTTATAAGCAGACGATCTTGACGTTTGATGAGTTTAAGAAGCTCTTCTGTCTAAAAACGATGAACAAGCTGTGATAAATCAGCAGCTTACAGGCCAGCTTCTCCTCTTTGCTCAGCTCGGTCCATGGGCCTTTCTCCTTCTGCTTCAGGCTCTTCTCGGCTGCAGTCAGAACATCTTTGTAGGGTTTGTCTGGCAGGGGCGTGTCCACCCTGTCCCAGTACATGGGCCTGGACATGTCCATCTCCTCGGACACCTCTGTGGGACAGAACTAGAAGAGTTAGGACACTGTCTACATTTAATTTTTTTAATAATGAAGAAAAAGTTGACTTTATTCTCTTTTTTCCACTCAAACAGAGCAGCTGTTTAATGGTAAATAAATGTGAAGCAGCAGCGCCTCCTGCTGGTCACCAACATGTAATGCTGCTGATAGTTTTACAGAAATTATTATATAAAATTGGTTGATAATTTTTTAATGTTTTTCATTTTTTCTGTAACGAATTATCTGCAGTCAGAAACAAATAGTTGTAATTTATTACTCAGTTTATCAGTTGTAATTTAATCAGTTCTGTAAAAAGAGTGTAGAAACCGTACTGCTGTGGTCCTGGCTCTCCCTCCTCACACTGCTGCTGGTGGTGCTGGTGGTACTGGTGGTACTGGTGGTGCTGGTCAGGGCTGCAGCACGTCGAGCCACAACACCTCCAACACGAGCCGAGGTCAACACAAACATCTGGAAACAAGATTAGAAAAACGTTTGTTTCTTTATTTTATTAAACTTATTTAGTTTAATTCATCCATCCATCCATCCATCCATCCATCCATCCATCCATCCATCCATCATCCATCCATCCATCCATCCATCCATCCATCCATCCATCCAATTATCCATCCATCCATCGATCCATCCATCCATCATCCATCCAACCAACCATCCATCTATCCATCCATCCATCCAGTTATCCATCCATATGTCCATCCATCCATCCATCCATCCATCCAATTATCCTTCCATCCATCCATCCATCCATCCAACCATCCATCTATCCATCCATCCATCCAGTTATCCATCCATATGTCCATCCTTCCATCCATCCATCCATCCATCCATCCATCCATCCATCCATCCATCCATCCATCCATCATCCATCCATCCATCCATCCTGTTCCAGATTCAGGTCCAGCTTCAGCAGATGAACCACCTCAACTGGTTCTTCTTGATGTGAGTCTACTCATGTTAACCACCAGAGTCTGTGAGGGTGGGAACATCTCCTCACAGCTCTGAACCACGACAGACCAGCACAGAGTCCACAATCCTACTGGATCTGCTCTGATCCATCTGATGATCTGGACCTGTTCGTCCCTCAGTCAGGAACAAAACACAGATCCTTCAGTTTCTCCTGCAGGTATCAGTCTGCAAACATTCAGATGAAGTCTGGTGGCAGCAGCTGAGGCTGAAGCTGTCAGTGGATTCATCTCATTAAGATCTGTAAACGGGTTTCCTGGGTGGATTTCAGGTCCCTTCCTGTCAGCTCATCCTGTCCTCTTACAACACTACAAACAACACATGAAACAGAGCTTAACCTGGTTACAAATAATCTGATCTGAGCAGATTATTGACATAATTCAGTTCTCTGAAACACTGAGTCTTTGATGTGGCGTGATGTGGACCAGGTGCTCAGATCCAGATCTGTGTTTCTGTGTCGCTTTTCACACCAAACACAGCTGAGGAAAACAAGCTCAACACTTCTATAACTCTGGGTTTTACTACAAACATTAATGTTTCAATAATCGGACTGCTTTTTCTGAGCTTTTTGTTGTCATTTTCTGATTTTTTACTTATTAAAACTAAACAAAACTAAAACATGGAGCAACAGGAAGCTGCAGAAGTTGTCTGAATGTTATTTTAATTTGACTTTTTCGCACAGATTCAGAGGTAAACCTGTTTATTTAGCTCTTATTTAATGACAAACTAGAATTTGCTCACAGTTCTAATTGGATTGAGCTGAAAATGCTTTTCATGCATCAGACAAAACCTGCAGGACGGAAAAACTGCAGAGCCTTTCTTGTGTTTCCATTTCTGCAGGGCTGCTTGTTCTCTGCAAGGAGACAAATCTCAACAAACTGTCTTTCCATGCTGCTCTGTTTCTCTGTGGATGAAAGAACATCAGCTGCTGCTTTCATGCTTCAGCTGTTAAAGCAGAGTTTTCCCACAACTTTCAGCTCAGATAGTTTCTGTCCTTCCTGCACGTCCACTTGGGATTCAGCAGACTGTGTGTTGGAGGAGGGGTGTCTATTTCTTAAATTCTCCTCCATCTGTTTGTGTGATGGGATGAGGACAGATACTCACTGCAGTCGCTGGATTCTCAGGTGCACCAAAGAGCAGATCCGTCCAGGAAACACCTGTTTTTCCTCCTTTTTCCTCCTCTTCTCTTGCCTCCTCAAGCTGAGCAGGAATCAACTGGTGGGCAGGGGACCAAGGCTGCACTGAAGGGAGGGAGGGAGGAAGGGAGGGAGGAAAGGAGGGAGGGAGGAAAGGATGGAGGGAGGGAGTGGTGAGAGATCCCTGTTGGACAAATAAATAATCAGGCAGAGCTGAAAGGCCTCACAGGAAGAGAGAGGGCCTCAGAGTTTGTTTAGTCAACAGAAATAAAACAAGATAAAAGATCTTCTCTGTGAGAAATGTTCACTCTGACATTTACTGAAGCTGCTACTGACTTCCTACAGCTACAAGCTAAAGAAAAAACAGCTAAAAGTAGCAAAATGCTTGCTAGAAACTAAAAAGTATCAGAACGACAGCTAAAAATAGCAAAACATTAGCTAAAAGTAGGTTAACTAAAGAAAATAAGTAACTAAATGCTGGCCAGAAGCTGCATGTTGCAGAATGGCTAAATGTAGCAAAAAGCCACCTAAAAGTAAAAAATGTGCTAGTAGTATCTCTCTCTCTCTCTCTCTCTCTCTCTCTCTCTCTCTCTCTCTCTCTCTCTCTCTCTCT
>NW_013952729.1:87325-90798 GCF_001266775.1 Austrofundulus limnaeus
TATATATACATATGACTGTCGCGTCATTAAAAGATGCTTGCTAGAAACAAAAAAGTATCAGTATTATAGCTAAAACCTAAAAGTAGCAGAAGGTTAACTAAATAATATAAGTAGCTAAATGTCAGCTAGAAGCTATAAGTTGCAGAATGGAAGCTAAAAACTAAATGTAGTAAAAGTTCCAGTCAAAAGTAGAAAAAAAGCCACCTAAAAGTATGACAATTGTAACTAGAAGCTAAATGCTAGCTAAAAACAGCAAAAGATTACCAAAAAGCTAAGAGTAGATAAAAACAGCAAAAGTCTGCTTTTATTGCTAAAGATTTTAGAATAATTGCTAAATTCTAAAAGTAGCAAGAGTGGCTAAAAAAACAGTAAAATAGTTACTAAAAGCTAAAAGTAGTAAAATGCCTTCTAGAAACTAAAGGTTTCAGTATGATAGCTAAGAGCTAAAAGTAGCTGAATGTTAGCTAAATAATATGAATAACTAAATGCCAGCTAGAAGCTACAAGTTTTGGAAGGTTGGCTAAAAGCTAAAAGTAGCAAAAAGCTTGCTGAATGATAAAAGTAACAAAAATTCACCTAAAAGTAATAAATAGGTAACTAGTAGCTAGAAGCTAAAGTATCAAAATGCTAGTTAAATGCAGCAAGAGATGAACTACAAGCTAAAAAGAGCAAAAGAATAAATAAAAAGCAACATTTAGGTTATTGCTATTGTGTGTTACATTCATACATGAATGGCTAAAATAACCGTCAGGAGAAGTTGAAAACCTGTAGAAAAGATGTTGCAGCAGAGTTTCTACCTGCAGCCATCTTGGATTAAGTATTTTTGAATCAGATTTTGTAAAAGATTGTTTCACGGCTGTGTTTAAAATTGGTTAATTATAGCTCTTTGTGAAATTAGCGTTAGCATGAGCTGGGTTATTATTCTTAGCTACGATCACACAAAATTGCAGCTCAATAAATTTTCCATTTGGAGTTAGCTGTGGTGGCCATTTTGAACTTCTAAGTAGTTTTATTTATTAGTATGTGCCCAGAGTTGTAAAGTAACTAAGTAAAAATACTTTTTTTTACTGTACTTAAGAAGTATTTATATTTCATAAATTATATTATTGCATTTGACTGCAGCCCTCAGATAGATTTTCATTTTGGGGAAAAGCTTTGTGCAGCCTTGATATATGTATATAAACTGAAACAGCTGGACTAGTGCATCCTAAATTTAACATCCATTCATTCTTTTAATAGTCATTTCTGCAGTTTTTGGGGAGGTCACCTCCTAATAAATGTCCTTACAGAAAATCTAACTGCTCATTTTAAATCTATACTTTGACTTTTAATACTTAAGTACAAAGAATACCAGATACTTTAAGACTTTTACTCAAGTAATATTCCTAAAGGAGACTTTAACTTTTACCAAAGTAATTTTTTTTGGTGAGATACTTGTAATTCAAGTATCACTTTGCGGTACTTTAGACAACACTGTATGTGCCCCCCTAAAAAAACACCTCGGCCACCCCTGCTGTGCCACCCTGTGCAAAAATGTCTAGCTCCGCCCCTGTTTTGTCACATAAATAACATGAAAACCAAACTTTCCCCACTTTTAATATGACARTAATATGAAACATAAAATATTTACCGTATAACTGGCCAAGAGCAGAAGGAGGAACACTTGGACAATAAAAAGAATATAAAACTCCTGTAATGTTTTAAGCTGTAACACCACGTGCGTCCAGCAGGTGGCAGCACCACTTTAACTTTGGAGACAGGAAGCAGAAGGTCTTCAGTGAAAACAGTTTTTGTAGTTTGTTTGTTTGTTTGTTTGTTTTGTCAAACTTGAAACAAAGGCCAGTTTTTGCCTCTCTGGCACTGATCTGTTGTGTTAAATGTTTGTCTTTTGTTTCTGTCAGAGGAGGCAGAAAACCAGCGTTTAGGTCTAAACATTGTTCTGGTAAAAAAAAAAAAAAAACATCTGACTATTTATCCAACTGGCTTTGAATCATCTTTCTCGTGCTTTTTGTTTTAAGTTGCGCAGTCACCKTTTAATAAATGCTTTACATTTTTATTTTATTGTTTAACAGTCAATAAATTACAGTTTATACTGGAGAATAAACTCTTTAAATTTGCCTGCCTGGCCTGTTTTTCTGCTCGGACGTGATGCTTAATCCAGATGCACCGGTGAACCTGCCAACATCTTTAATTCACATGCTGCCAAACAAGTTAGTCTTCAGTTTCCTGCTCTGGAAAACCATCTTAAAAAAAAAAAAGAAGCCAACACAACCTCAGCACATTTTCTGGAAATGCAAGCAAAGCAAGAAATAAACGGTTGATTATGTGCATTTATTTCCCTGAAGCGTCTGTCAAACAGGACGGCAGCTGTTAGGACAAAGCAGGCACAYGTCTCTGAGGTCTTTATGGAAACCAGATGAGGACCGTGCAGACCCCCCCACAGACACACGTTATGTCTCATCTCCTGGGGGGGTTCACCCCCTTTTGACCCCCAGAATTGGAGGTGTGTCTCCATCACCTCTTTCCCTCCCTTTTATTAAACCCTCACCTTTCATCTCCTCGTTAAAACCTAAAATAAAACCAAAGCAGCAGAAATGAAGTCCGAAGTGTTAACTGATCGTCCTGCAGCTCAAACATTTCTCCTCTGACGTCCTGACAACAGAAAAGCTTTTGCTGCTGAACGTTTTTCACTGAGTTCAGTTTCCTGCAGAGGTGTGTTCAAAACAGAAAGATGAAAACTATTTTTTTCCATTTAAACTCATCAAAAAGAAGAAGAAACAAAAGCATCTCCTCCAGATCAAAGGTTRTTTCCACATCCAGCAAAATCTGTGAGAACCCTCAGTCCAGATACGGCAAACAGACTTTGGTGAGCCAGACGTGTCGCTGTGAAGTACAAATACTTTACTTTTTACTTTACCCATGTAGAAACTTAGTTATCTATACTTTACCGCAGAGGTTTGTAGTAACTAAACGTTTACTTTGTTACAGTACTTCAGTCATTTTTGAGGGTTTGTAATTTTACCAAGTATTTTTTTGAAATTGTTACTTTTACTTTTATTTTGTTACATTTAAAACTGAACACCTGGTTACTCGTTACAAATGAACTGTCTGAACTCATCATGAGAGGAGCTGTTTCTGCTCTAAAAATAAAGTGTTGAGTTTATTTAAACAAGTCAGCTGGTTTCAGTAAATACTGTATGAGGTCATTAAGATCAATTTACTCAACTTGGTTTAGTGGAACCAATTTTATTTATAACAGAATAGAATAGAATAGAATAGAATAGAATAGAATAGAATAGAATAGAATAGAATAGAATAGAATAGAATAGAAAAGCCTTCATTGTCCCGCTGAGGGGCAATCCAGGAGTCACAGCAGCTTCAGATAAAAAGTGTCACAAATATTTTCAAAAGTGCAGAAAAAATATATAAAACAAACAGAAATTACACTAACAGCAATATTATCACTACTACTA
>NW_013952729.1:91647-96430 GCF_001266775.1 Austrofundulus limnaeus
ATAAATAACATCAAACAGCCATCTTCCAACCTGTTCTGCCGCTAGAAATAAGTTACATTTTCCTCTCTCCTTTCCTCCTGCTTCACAGCCAGCGCTTACATGTCCGCAGCTGCCCCCACCCCCGCGGGTGTGAGTTGTAAGGATTTTTTGCTAAATTTATGGATTTTTAGGGCTCTTTATACAGGTAAATGTCCAAAGAGGTTGAAATGTACTGTATGCAAACCGGACCGAACTTCAGTCAAACAAGACCCAACACTTTTATTCCTGATTTAAACTAGCGATCTTGTGAAAAGCTGTATGCTTTTATTTTTTTCTGTCAGGCTGTTGGAGCGCTCCTCCTCCTCTGTCCGGTGCTGGTGTGGGGTGAAAATCCTCCACCTCAGACGTTCAGAGATGTAACTATCTGCGATACTGTGGTCACTCTCCATGTAGCATCAGTTATTCTAATGCTAGTTGCCTGTCACGTTCTCTCGTCCTGGCCACACCTCCGCTCTCTAACCCCCCCTTCCCCACCCACACCCCCTCCACTACCCACTTTATGCATTTTTCAAGTTTCGCCTTGGGGCGGAGTTATCTTTTTCACAGGGGGGGGGGGGATACACTTTAAATTCCAGTATCTATATTTCTGCTTGAGTAATGAATGTGAATCTCCACGTGGACCATACAGCCAGGCCAGTTGTGGCATAGTGTTAAAACAGTTGCCACATCGGGCCCATACCGCTCTGCTCAGTGGGTCCAAACTGAAAACTCTTGTTTCAGAACACCAACCAGCAGAAAATCTGAGTCCAGGACTGTTGAGGGTCAGCAGCTCCCTCCAGACCCCCAGAACTGGTCTCAGACTTCACAGAGAGAACCTGGAACCTGGAACAACCGTTTGCACACGTGTTTCCTGATTCTCCCTAAAAATGTTGCAGTTTTAGTTTCAACGCTTCACATGTTTAACTGTTACACAACTGTCAATCAAATCTGTGCTTGTTCACACATCAGTGTGTTGTGTTTTCATTGGGGCTGCAGTTCTGATGAGGACCTCGTCTTTGGTCTCAGCAGGTTTGTTTACGTCTCTGTTTTCATCCACATGATGATGTCATGATTCTCCAAACCCTCAGACTCGTGTCCGGTCCCATCTGCAGGTTCAGGCTTGTTCAGGCTCTGCAGAACTCGTCTGGACCTTGGAGGTTTGCCGTGTGTGTGTGTGTGTGTGTGTGTGTGTGTGTGTGTGTGTGTGTGTGTGTGTGTGATCCTTGAATCTTTGTGTGTATCTGGGTCACGCTCCCGTCGCCCCCGCACTAACGACGTTCCTCCTCGTTCCTCGTCCCAAAGGTTCCTGTGGTTTTTCCACCCTGCTGCTGGTGCTGGGCTGAGGGGCCCGCTGTGCCCCCGCCCCCTGTTGGCACCCCCTCAGAGAGGACATCCAAAGCATGAGGACTGCAGGGACCGAGCACACGTTTAACTTCATGCATCTTTTTGTTTTTGGTGTTTAATTGTGTTTATTTGTTACTGATCACAGTTCACTTCTTTCTTGGTTCTTTGTGTCCCTTTTTGATTAATGATTAATTAGTTTCTCTGTCTCCTGTCATCTTGTCTTTTCCCTCARAGTTTCTGCTCTTCCCTGATTCAGTAAACCATCCACACCTGATGCCTCTGCTCTGCTCCAGCTGTTTTCCATGTTCTCATCAGCCTCTGCTCTTTATGTTCAGTCTCCTGCTCCCAGCTTCTGTTTGTTTCTCTCAAGTTTTGTCGCCACATTGATGTTTTACTTTTGTCATCAGTCTGCGTCCAGTCACAGACAARCCTGACAACGAGTAAAAGAATTTCATCAAAAAAAAAAACAACAAAAAAACAAACTAATGAGCCTAAAGGAGACTAAACTTGATCACAAACCCAAAGCCWGAAACAAAACCTCTGGAACCAAACTGAGCTCGGTCCAAACATCTTCAGTCCTGATGAAATGAATATTTTTCTATCTAAAGTAAACATGTTTCATATCCTTCAGTTGGGGCTCTTTATAAAATGAAACTGCAATGCTTTGGTTTGATTTCTTCCTTATTGTAGCTACACAAGCCCCGCCCCTTTTCTGAGCCATGTAGCTGATCAACTCGTTTCGAGGCTGTCTCTTTAATTCCACCCTTTTTTTGTAGTTTGACCGCAGAGGTACGATTAGCTGTGCAGAAAGGTTTTTATTTACAAATGAATTAAAAGGTCTGAACCAGAACCACGAGGAGAATGAAGACCACCAAATTCCAGAACCTCCAATTTGCTGAATTAAGTGCAAAACAAAATGTACTTAATGACTTAAAAGTGGATTTTGTTCCATTTTAAGGTTAAATTAACTGATCAGTAAAACATAAAACATTTCTCTTCTTGCTTGTGAAACAGATAACTTGTCTCAGTTTTAATCCCGGGACTTTCAGTAAACTCTGGACCTTCAGTAAATCCATAGGCTTCCAGCTCCACTTGTTAAAAGTCATGTTTAAGAGCTTCACCTCACATCATAGCTTGAAATGAGAAACACTCTCTAGAAAAAAAAGRGACATCAAATCCTTCTGCAAATAATCTGCTGATAAAACATCACGTTCGTATTTCTGTACTGATTTATTCCCTCAGGAGACACAAGACCATAAAACCCAGGTGGACTGGAAGGACAGGTTTCTGTGATGTCTAAAATAAAGCAGTTTTCTCCATAATAATCTAAAGCTCTGTTAGTTTTGTCATCCAGACTGAAACTTTCTCCCTTATTTTGTTTGGTTTGGTGAAAATAGCTTGGTTCTTTGCATTTCCTGTCCAACACCGAAAATCATCAAACCGTCTCCGTATGAACATTCAGCCAATGAAAGACTTCCACTGTTGTTTTTCCCCCGATGCTGACCTGGATAAAGTGTCTAGTCAGCGCTGAGGGTTCTCCTCTTTGTTTTCTCCCTCATCCTCTTATTTTACCCCTCTGCTCCTTCTCTCAGTCCCTCCTCTGAGTCTGCAGTAAAGGTCTGCTGTGGTCTGATAACATTGTGTAAATGTATCTACGGGGCGCGATGTACCACCAACGATACTAGCTTTTAACATTTTCTCTGATGGAAATCAGGATCATATGCTGTTTAATGAGAATAAAGTCATATTTTTAATCATTCCTCTAATTATTCATATTTTTCTAGTTGTAGTGGCTGATTATTCAGATGCAGGGGCAGAGCTAGACTCTTTTTTTCAAGGGGTGGCACAGAGGGTGGCCAAGGTGTTTTTTTAGGGGGACACATAGAAATAAAACAAAACTAAGGATTTAACAATTAAAGATAGCCACAGCTAATTATTAGTGTCTCTAATTCAGTTGTTTTAAGAAATATTGAGCTAAAATATGTGATCGCAGCCAAGAAAGAGCCAAAACAAATGCAATTTCAAACTAACCACTAATGCTAATTTTAGAACCAGTTATTTGTAGACAAACAAAACTGAAAACTAGTGTAGTGGTAGCTAAAATCAATCTAAATGCAAATTCAAAATTCACAATTGCAGCCACAGCTAACTTTATATAGCTATAATTCAGCCGTTTTAAAACCTATTGAGCTGAAACTTATAGTGAATCTAAGGATCCCAAACAAATGCTGACTGCTAATCCCAATTCAAGCTAAGTGCTAATGCTAATGCTAGTTTTACAAAAAGCTATAATTTAGACATTTTTAAACATACACAGCTGGCATTTTACATAGTATAAGTAATACTATTAAAAGTAAAAGGAAGAGATCATCAGAACTCTGTACCACAGAGCAGACAGTGAGCCCACAAACACAGGAGCCAGAGAGAAAGAGAAATCACACACAAGACAGRCYCTRGAGCAGTGTGGTTATCCTGACTGGGCTTTTCTGAAAACAGACAAGAAACCCAAACAGGATTCCAGCCAACAACCAGCAGAAAATGAAGACCCTAAACCCAGACCCAAACCAGTCGTCATTCAGTATGTGGCGGGAGTTTCAGAGAAATTGAGACTTTTATTCTCTAAACATGAYGTCCCAGTGGCTTTCAAACCACAAAACATGTTACGACAAAGATTAGTTCACCCCAAAGATCCAGTTCCCCGGAAAAAAACAGAGTAATATAGTGTATGCTGTTAAATGTCAGGAGGAATGTGATCAGTCATACATTGGGGAAACAAAACAGCCACTGTTCAAAACGATGAGCCAGCACAGACGAGCTACTTCATCGGTCAGGACTCTGCAGTTTACACTCATCTACAGGCCAGGACTCTTCAGTTTACACTCATCTACAGGCCAGGATTCTGCAGTTTACACCCATCTACAGGCCAGGACTCTTCAGTTTACACTCATCTACAGGTCAGGACTCTGCAGTTTACACTCATCTACAGGCCAGGACTCTTCAGTTTACACTCATCTACATGCCAGGACTCTGCAGTTTACACTCATCTACAGGACAGGACTCTACAGTTTAAACTCATCTACATGCCCAGACTCTACAGTTTACACTCATCTACAGGTCAGGACTCTACAGTTTACACTCATCTACAGGACAGGACTCTACAGTTTAAACTCATCTACATGCCCAGACTCTACAGTTTACACTCATCTACAGGTCAGGACTCTACAGTTTACACTCATCTACAGGACAGGACTCTACAGTTTAAACTCATCTACAGGCCCAGACTCTACAGTTTACACTCATCTACAGGTCAGGACTCTACAGTTTACACTCATCTACAGGCCCAGACTATACAGTTTACACTCATCTACAGGCCCAGACTCTACAGTTTACACTCATCTACAGGTCAGGACTCTACAGTTTA
>NW_013952729.1:101015-102755 GCF_001266775.1 Austrofundulus limnaeus
GTCCAGAGGACCTACTTATTTTTTCTTTTTGGTTTTTTCTACCTGGATTACTGAGATGCATCAGGACATAAAAGTAAGAGTTTTACTCACTGTTGAGTTATGGTGAGCAGCTGTCATCTTGAATCGTGGACTCGCCCATTTTCCAACAGGGAATTCTCACTGAAGGGGCAGTTTAAATTTAGGACTTGAAAGTGGGAAATTCCCACTTCCCATTACAACTGAGCTGTAATAAATATAGYCGGCAAAAATGCCGGGACTTTAGACGATGAATTTTACTGACTGCTAATTTTGAATCCTCTGCAGCTCCACCTAGTGGGGGGATGTTATTTTTTTGGGTAAAATAATCAACATGCATTATGGGGGATGTAGTTTGCGTTTTGTAAGGGGACACAAGTCCTCTCCAAGACCAAAAAAACCCTCATAGACTGGAAGGAAAGACTGACGAGACGTTTGTTTTTACACAAATCTTTAATATTTCACCAGTCTCACTGTGGGAAACCTGTCCTGCAGAACACGTCACAGCACGGGTGTTTTTTGTTTCACATCTGCATCTCTGCATACACAGTTGCGATGCAATCAGCACTTTGTAATTGAGTTTTTTGCACATTATAAATAAAATAATTACCTGTCCGTTAACAGCTCTGCACACATCCTGTCTTGTTGGTTTAAGTTCACACAGAACATGGGACCAGGACTATTTGCAGCCTTAAATTAAAGCGTGATGCAGAACTGGACCAGGAATTCATCCTGGACGTCCTGCAGGGACAGAAAATCTGAACTCTGCTTTGTTGGAGCGCTCAGATCTCCTTCAACACGTTGCAGCGCTCTTGCTTCACATCAAACCTCCCATGATGAAACACATCAGACATGAAGTTCACACAGACACACACTGACAGGATGTAGTGCAGCTTGAGCAAACTTGCGTATTTTTGTTTTAATACGGTCGTAAAACCTGATCAACGCTTCCTGCTCTGAGGGCAGAGAAAATAACCGAACCACAGATTTATTTTTAATTAATGAGCATCATTTATGTATTTGTTTCCACTCATGACCTCTAACCTGATTAAACCTTCTCATCAGCTGAAACACCTTGTAGCGCCGGCGCCGGTCATTTCGCTGGATTTATTATTCATGTTCATGCGATCCATAATTCATGCTTTAGTGAAACGCGTCTACATGCTTAAGACTGCAGCAGCCTTGTTTCCACRCTGCTGCAGTCCTGCACGTGTCTAATTCAGTGTCCTAGATTAGAAACGCTGAGGGGGTCCAACGCTGGAGGAACTCAGAGAACGAGGAGCTTCAATCACAAATATCAGAATTTTGTTCACGGAAACATATGAAATGATGACTTTTTCCTTTAAAACATCTTTCAAATGTTGAATTTTATGGCAGTGATTTCAACACAGTAAGTGTTCTTTTGACTTTGGAACTGATCAGGTTTCGTGACGAGTGGGCATAAAAAGAAACACACAACAAGATGAGATGAGAGACGATGATCAGATTATTTTTATTTGAATGAGATCATAAAGTCAGCTGTTTGTCAAACATGAGAGCTGTTCACAGTTAAAGTGCCTGTGACATGAAAATTTTAAAATAAATTTAAAGACATCATTGGAAAGATAACATTATTAGAATATTGCAATAATAATTTCCCGCTGCTGAGATGAACAGTTGTTGAGATATTTGCATGTGAAGGAACAGGAAGTGATGTCAAAGGGGAATGTCTGCCTGGAACAAAGC
>NW_013952729.1:103021-104603 GCF_001266775.1 Austrofundulus limnaeus
AAAGAAAATATGCCTTTTTTGTGACCAAATGGGTAAAATCACATGTTTTATGCAACGTTTCTTATATAAAAATGTGTTTTCTTTGACTTTTTGTCTTTGATGGATGTCACAGGCACTTTAATCTCAAATATTAAAAAGTAAAATGATAAAACGTCAGATATGATCATGGATAAAGTTTTTCTTTCTCTAATCCAACCAATCCCGCCTGTTCTGAGGGTTGCTCTCTTCCTGTTAAAGACCGCACATAAAAACAGAATTCAGTGAAACAGCAGCTTAATGTCAGTTTTCTCCCAGAGGTGGAGGATTAGTGCAGCGTTACGGAAATTTGTGTGCCGAGCGTTTTYACATTTTTAGACTTTGCTAATGGCAGCTTCCTGCCTGCAATGAGATGAGCCGTGTGACCTGATTTTCTTTTATTACATAAAAGTGTTTGAAGCAGCACTTTGTAAGTTTGAAAGAGATAAAAGCAAAATATGAAGGATCTTGTTTCAGGAACGTGTGAGGTTAGACGGACCTCGCCCCCCCCCCCCTGGTTCTGACCCTGACTTTACTGGTAAACCTTTTCATTTATCCCACAGTTCTGGTTTAAAGCCATGAGAGTTAAAAACCACTGGAGATGATTTCAGGTGCTGCAGGTTGCTGTGACGGAGGCGGGTTCAGGACAAAGGATCCTGACTCATGCAGACTTGACCTATGACCTGAAGCGTCAAGCTGCACCCATCCGCTCCGACCCCTCTTCCTCCTCCCTTCATCCTCTTTTTTTCCCTCTCCATGGGGGGATTCAGAGCAGAGCCGCAGCTGGTTGTCTGTAAAAACCTGACGTTCAGGTGGTTGAAGGCTRATGACTGAAGGAGGAGGGAACATTGATCTGCTTTATGAGTTTTATTTAACCTTTAGCACAGATTTGCTTCAGTGTTTTTCCTAATTTAGCATCTGTGTGCCCAAATCAATCTCAGATTTATTGCATCTGTTGTGTTACTTAAAAAAAATCAATATTATTTAAGACTAAATAGATTAAATTTAAGCCCAAGAGTAAAAACAAACAAAACAATAATGTTTTTATTTAATCATTTTAATCTTTTACTGCCTCATGTTTGCAGATGATACTGTAATTTATTGCAACAATCCAYGTACCTGTATCAAACCATTCAATACACATTATGTATGAAACAATACAGATTTTCAACATTTATTTTATCAGCTTGTCTTCTGAAGATGCTCTGTGTTGAAGGATCAGTTGATCTGGGTTCGACTACTCCACCTAGGCTGCACTGTGGAGCACAGGTCCACTGAGAAACTTGCTGTTTCAGCAACATTTAATTTAAAAACTGGACTTTTGAGGTTAAGCAAATGTTCAGAATTAATTTCAATAAATTACAATTTAAGAAAGGCATGGATGTTTCTCTTTTTTTGTATCGAAAAAATATCAAACCGTGAGACTAAAGTATATTGAACCGAATTGTGAATTTTAGGCATCTTTGCACTCCTTATAATTTATACCTCTGGCTAAACTCTGAATAAAATAGTTATGTTTGTGAGCTAACATGTCTAAAACAGTGAAGTGTGACAAGCAACAAGAAAA
>NW_013952729.1:104748-111351 GCF_001266775.1 Austrofundulus limnaeus
ACTTTTGAGGTTAAACAAATGTTCATAATTAATTTCAATAAATTACAATTTAAGAAAGACATGGACATTTCTCTTTTTTGTATCGAAAAAACATCAAACCATGAGACTAAAGTATATTGAACCAAATCGTGAATTTTAGGTATCTTTGCACTCTTTATAATTTATACCTCTGGCTAAACTCTGAATAAAATAATTATGCTTGTGAGCTAACATGTCTAAAACAGTGAAGTGTGACAAGCAACAAGAAAACTGAACAGTTTTACCAGATTTTGTGCTGATTTGGAGCAAAACRTTGCTGTAGATTATTAGAAAAAAACAATTGGAATTTTATTCTGAAAATAAGTMATWTTAATACAGAATAGAARTCCAGTTGATTTAAAGAAAACTAARGATAAARTGCTTRCTAAACTTGTTTTTGCTTCTGWTAAGTTAATCAAACCTAATGTAGAAAATTATTCTCAATGTAAATTAAATTAATTTCACAATAAAACACTTAGACCAGTCAGTCAGCTCAAGTGAACTTACCTAAAAAACACACAAAAAAAAGTATTTCCCATTTAGTTTATTTCCTCAGTGTTCATCTTTCCCCCAGTTTCAATATGTTTTTTCTGTTTTGTCTGTTTTTGCTGCTGACTTGTGTTCAACAAACCCCACGGGTGTCTGAACCGTCCCAGAAGGAAGCTGCTGGCAAACCGATCACCATCTGTCTCAACACTGAGACCACCTGACCTGAAACCCTCACTGTGACTTTAACCCCCCCTCATCCACCACAACACGTGTCTGCTGGCTTTCTATATGCACAAAAAAAAAAACACACACACACACACACACACACAAAAAAAACCACAACCCTGAACATAAAAACTGCTCAAACCCATAGGCGGTGAGGCAAACGCTCATGGAGCCGTTCATCTAGGGGGCACCAAAAAAGTGGGATAAGAAAAACTTTTTATCAGAGTTTACTTGATTCAGTTTGTAGAAAAATCACTGCTTCCTCAGGTGTATGAACTATTTGCTTTTTTGATTGAACAGTTTTACAATTTTGAGCTTCTTTTTGTTTAGTTTCTTTTCATTTAATTTTTTTGTGCTATGGAGACATATGTTATGTAATATGTAGTGGAAGCTAGATATTTGTGCATATTTAAAATGAATTTGAAAAAAAAACTTGTTCTGCTTGTTTTCCAGCTGCTTTGTTCCTACGGGAAGTGATATATGATGCAAAGGATGTTTCACAATAAAAGCATCATATGATGCAGTCGAGACGAACTCCTGGAGCTCAGTGTTCTACCTTCACAAAATACTGACTTTATGTTCTATTAAACTCAAGAATTTAGTAAAATGCTCTTCAAATGGATGGAAAATTCAGAGTTTTAAGTAGATCTTTGACACCCCCACCCCCCTAGAACAGCTTCAGTCCACAGCTGCTGTTTAACATGAAAAGGTGTTCTTCATTGCTTCATAAACTGGTTTCAAATTAATCATGTTGTTAAATGTTTTAATTAGACAACCTGGTTTCCAAAGGTAAAAATAATATCAAAGACAAAAGTATTTAATTTGCGGGGTGGATGGATGTAAATTGGCAGTGAGATTTAGAGAACAGCACTGGGGGGGGGGGGGCACAACCTGAAATCTTGAGCCCAAAATCATTAACATTAGAACTGAGAAATATTTTGTCCCTCAACTCTTGAAAAAAATCACAAGCAATGGTTATTAGATAATCAAAACTGGACTCAYGTTTTGAATAAATTTTAAATTACTGTTTTTTTCCTCCCCCTCCTTTGGATGTGACTTGTTTTCAAATTCTATTTTGAATTTTTATTGTAAATTACACTACTTTTTAGCTATTGAAATGTGTCAAAAATGATARGTCGTATATGTTATGCATTATTCTTTCCATCAACCTGCCAGGGGACTGCAGATAAAAAATAGCTTTTTTGGCTMAATCTGGCATATTTATGTGATGTATTCATATTGATTAAAATGCATCGTCCTATTCTGAATAAAAACTGTGTGGGACCGGCCCTGTTTAAGCCAAAAAGTGAAAACTGTTCTCTTCTTTCAGTCTGAACAGACCCATTCAGGACAACATAGCTTGGTCCCAAAGTCTGCAACATGAAGTGCTTCTGGTAAACCTCACTGCTGAGATTTAAAGGTCRTTTAGATACCATATCATCCCTTTTTTTGGTAGCTACTCCTGAAGACAGAAGGAGGACACAATTTACAGAGATTATAGTTTTCCTGCAGCCCCAGTGGAAATTACAGCCCACAGAAAGAAGCACATTGTGTCATTTTTAATGCTATTTTCAAATCGGAGCCAAAAGAACCCAAAGCTCTCTGCTTGAGGAGACCAGAGTGAAATGTTTTGTGGGGAAGTAATGCTTTCAAAGGTTTCAAAGAGGTTTACATTTCTGTTATTAATGTAATGWTTCCTGGCAGCATCATGTTTAGTGGTTGTTGCCACATCTGTGTGCAGATTTGTAAACTTATTTAACGAGCTCGCAGCACTCCTGAATGAAGTCAATAACAGCTTCTTTTATACGCATGTGTCAGTTTTTCCAGTTTTTTTCACATTCCAGTGCGTGGAGGTAACTCAGCTGCACGCTGCCATTAGAAAACCCAGAGGAACGCTGTGGTCGGCACCGCTGGAAGCCTCCTGTGGTGCCTGGGCTGCAGCTCACGTTTTCACCACAGCGCCAAGGAAAAACCAGAACTATCCTGCTGCAGCGCAGAGCCTTCATGCTGCATTTTCATCACAGTTTTACAAAACAAAAAAAAAATGCAGTTTTTTAATTCACTGAGCTAAAATGTGTTGTGTTAGTAGTCGAGAGTCTTCCATAACACAAACTCCAAGAGATTTCACAGAAGAGCTTGAGATAACGTTACAAGGTTGGATGAAAACAACTGAACCTTCCTCTCTTCTCAGTGTAAAACAAGTTTGGATTAAAATTCTGGCTCAAAAGTCAATGGGTGATAAGGATTCCTGCAAGGAATGTTAAACAGGGGCGGTGCTAGACTTTTTTATGTACAGGGTGGCACAGGGGTGGCCGGGGGGCACATACAAAWAAAGAGAAACACTGAATTTAAAAATACAASATGGCCACCACAAATAATTTCAAATGGYTTYAATTAATCTGTTTTAGGAYAAATTTAGCTGGAATATTATGTGAWCAGAGCYAAGAATGATCCAAAAGAAACATGCTGAATGCTTGTYCCAACTTATTATTCAGATGTTGTTAAGCACAAGGCTGAAAATCAGTGYAGAAGTACTTCTACTAAGGACATTTTTAAAAAGTTAAGAAGTTTCTCCTTTTTCATTCCAGCTTGGTATTATTAAAAAAACACCAGCCTGATAAATTGTGCCTCCTGGATAGAGTGAATTTAATTGTTAGATGAAAAGTATAAATATATACCATTCAGACACTAAATTATTTTGTATACAATCCATCACAACACGCATTTTAAAAAAGTTTTTTTGGAAAGCTCACCTCCCAATAAATGTCACTTTGTAAAATCTAATGATTCATTTTTACTCACTTTTACTATTAATACTTAAGTACATTTTATGTCAGAAATTTACTTTTGATATTTAAGTACAAAACAACCAAAAAATGCTAATTCAAATTTCAATATGGCCGCCACAGCTAACTTCAAAAAAAGCTATCATTCAGTCATTTTAAGACTTACAGATGAAAACTGTTGTGGAGKAGCTAAGAATGACCACATGCCGATGCTAATACCAACTTGAGCTAACTGCTAATGCTAATGCTAATTTTTACAAATGATTTTAGATCAGACATTTTTAAACAGATGAGATTTTAAATAGTGCAGAAATATCAGAGAACAATTATTAACTAAATTTAAATGCAAATACATAATCCAAGATACTTCCATATATGTCAGTTATTTGGGGGGGGGGGCACCTGGGGTGGCCAAGCGGGTGCCCTCTTTGGGTCCGCCCCTGATGCAAAACGTTTAACTGATTCAAGTGATTTTCATGTGTTGAAACCAGGTTCMACTGCAGCAGAGATTCATCTAATCTCGTAAATAAATAATAAAACTGAATTATAACTGAAAAAAAAACTCTGAAGCTCAAATAGGATTACATCGATTCCAAGAAGACAACAAAGACGTGCTATTTTTGAATATCTGCTTCCTAAGAAGTTTCCAAAATAGTTTTGAGGAGGAAGACACAAGTTGTTGATGAACGCTTGCATGAAATAATAAAGCTGTCAGCTGTGAACTGGTTTCTGAGCCAACCCTTTCACCAGCACCAGTTCTGAATGGCAGGAAGCCCCCAGTATAAATAATCCCACAGTCTCAGGCCTGATGGAAACAGCTGATAAAAATCAACACAAATTAACTTTTATGGTCAAGGCAGCAAATATCAGAGCACCGATTTCCTTAGAGGAAACAGAAGATAATTATGTTTTAATGTTAAAATAAACAAGTSTTACAGCACTGCTACTGCAACTTTGATTTTTAATCGTCACAACACTGTGACTTCCAGAGAAAAGAAAAACTTTCACGTGACCTTTTTTTTTAAACTTTAAACYATGAGCTGCTTGTGCACTGATGCTTGTAAAAAAAAAAAAAATTCTGTGATCCAAGAATCTGTTCCAGAGAACTTCCAGTGCACAGGTCACCTTTCCTGAGAAAAACACAACTAATCTGAACATAAAACAGTTTAYTCTGAAAAATGGTGTCGTTTGATAAGTTTACTCCAGTAGTTTTCCACATTAACTTTTAAAGTCAATTCAAAATGGCCACTAATTTAAAGGGAACATATCCTGCAAAATCCACTTGTTTACAATGTTTTGAATACATTTTATTGTGGACTT
Source organism: Austrofundulus limnaeus (assembly GCF_001266775.1). Taxonomy (NCBI): domain Eukaryota; kingdom Metazoa; phylum Chordata; class Actinopteri; order Cyprinodontiformes; family Rivulidae; genus Austrofundulus; species Austrofundulus limnaeus. Next base: position 109,587 of record NW_013952729.1, read on the forward strand.
GGAGTCTCTAGGAGGCAGAAAAGTTGAATTTAATTAATTTAATTTAATTCTGTTCAGTTTTGTTTATTTTCCATGATGTTTTCTGAACTATCATAATCTGTAACAGAATTATAAGGTCTGGACTTACCAACTACAGTTTCCTTGTCTTACTTCTCTTCTGGTTCTGGGTCAGACTCTGGTTCTGGGTCCGACTCTGGTCTGATGAACTGGATGAGCAACTCTTTTGTTGTTGACATCGTTTTGTTGAATTTTAAATAAAATGTTTCTGCAAGCAAGAAAACGTAACCCACTTTTTCAAGCCGGAGTGGACCGGTCTGGAAGCAGGAGGGGGGGCGGGGCTTAAAGTGTCTTAAAGAAACAGTAACAAAACCAACTGATTTGAGACGCATCAGAAAAGTGATGAAAGAGGAGCTGGTGAAGTAAGAATAAGGAGGAATTCAGACCAAATCATTGYAGTTCCACTTTATAAACACTCACTTGTGAAAAMGGATTTAAAAGCRTCTGTTTTAAAACACACACAGGTACAAATCTGTCAGTTCTGCAGAAGCCAAGATAAAACTTTGAGCACGTTCCAGACTCTGACTGGATTTCAGACATTAATTCTATTTATGGAAGTTTATTTCTCGATCAAACTTTCCCTTATAGCAAGAAATACGGTAACAGCGCCCTCATTGTTTTACCGAACATTACAAAGTGAGTGATTAAACGCTCCTGAATGATTTCCTGTCCTCTGAAGTCCACAGAGCGGGGCTCAGAGTCTGAGCACCTCTTTGTTTCCTCCTGTTTGACTGGAAGTGATGAACATGAAGCTGTGCAGGTTAATCAACAGCCCGCCTGCTGTTTGATTGGCTCTGGAGCACATGTTGCTCTTATTTTATGTTGGGAAACAAACTGCCTGTGAATTTACTGAGAAACATGATTTTATGAACAAAGAGCTTGGAGATGTTTGTGAAAACTTGTTGTTTGACAGTTTGTGTAATGGTGTGTGTGTGKKKKTGTGTGTGWGWGAGATGCCAAGAGTTCAAGTAGCAGACATAAAAGATAAAACACAGTCATATAACCGGGAAAATAAAGAGCTGCCAAGGAAGTGCACACCTCAGTCTGAGGGTTTGTTTGTGACAAATATAGAGCTGAAGATCAGTTCTGACTTCATCGTTCATCTCAACAAGGTTTATTTTTCTGTTGCTGCTTCAGAGAAATGAAGGTTTGATTTGTTACGCTCCATTTTTAACACCCCCCAACCAAAACAAAAACAGCAGCAACAAAAAGCAACATAACGTACTTGTACATATTTTCGTTTTGTTGTGGATTTTCAGCTTTTTAATACGTTCTTATTCTTCACTGCAGGTGTCATTTACAAAAATAAAATTTTAACCGTTAAGATATCAAAATGTTCAGCTCATTTAAGAGAAGAGTGATCAGTTAAACTTTTTAAATGTAAGTTCCTCAATAGAAACAGAATCAGATMTTTTATAATTCCTTAAGAAATATTGTTTGTGAGATCTGCTGMAGAAGCTACTTTTAGCAACTTTTATTTGGCATTTTGCTACTTTTATCTAGCATTTTGCTACATCAAGCTTTTACTACTTTTACTTAGCTTTCTGTTAACATTTTCCTGCTCGTTTTGGCATTTGCTTGACTTAGATTTTAGCTCTTTTTCTTTTAGCTTTTAGCTACTTGGTCTCAGATTTAACAGTTTAGCTTTTTCAGCAGTCATTTAGCACTTACTGAACAAAGAAAAACATTTCTCTTTACATGTTTAAAT
>NW_013952729.1:111665-122877 GCF_001266775.1 Austrofundulus limnaeus
TTATTTTATATAAAATAATAATAAAAAAGGAAACATTCACTTCTAATTTTCTCTACATTGCCTGACAGTTTGCCCCTGGCTGCTCTTTGATGTGTTAAATATGCACGCCTTGCATCATCTCCATTCTTATCAACACTTATCCAGACTTTTAGCCTCTTCTTCAGTTTTCAGCTCAGAGCAGGGAGTGTATAAGGGAAGAAGAACATTTGGGTTCCTGAAGAGAAGAAAGCTGCTGTTGTCCTCATGGGAACCAGCTAGTGCGGTAAAGGTTGTATTCTCCTCTGTGTGCACGCACGTGGAATAAGGGAGGAGAAAACACTCCTCTCCTTAAAGCCAAGACCATCCTGAATTAGTTAATTAAAGCAGTTTGCTGCCAAAACATTAGCTCATTCCCCAGCTTGTTTTGTCATTAGCTGAGCTGGGGCCCCTGCACCGGCCTCCTCCTCGCCACGAGAAAATAAAAGACACGCATCATGCCTCTATTACTGAATTTATAAGAAACATACACTTTATAAATCCTTGCATAGGATTAAATAAAGCACATGGTCAAAAACTACTTTTYCCCCCAATAAACTAAAACAAAAAGGGCTTTATTTGGGTTATGTAACAGTAAAGCTAGGTTTGCACCACAAAAGTATTTTTTTTTTAAATCATAGGCTCCAGATCTGGTGCACAAACTGCTAAAAACATGCTTTCATGGTCTTATATAAATACATAATATTGGGAGCGGATTCCACGTCTGTGATCTCGCGAGATTTCATGGTTACTATGGTTTCTCACGCGCAGCGTTTTCCTTATTTGACCAAGACCGTACCAAAAATAGAACCAGTTTGGGGGTGCACACCGGAACCCCAAAAAGTTAAACATAGTCATTTATTAAATGAAATCACAATGTTAGAATTTTAATTTAGAATAAATATATTTTTGACATGTTTATTTTATTTGTGAGCTTTCTTATGTGCCTCTAGTGTAGATTTAGCTCCGTGTTAGATTTAAGCTAGCTGATGGTTTCACCCGCGCGAACATTGAAAGTTTCAGTGAAAGCTGAAACGACCGTTCGTTGTTTTCTTCGACCAARCTTCGTGAAAAGTGAACCTGCCGGGTTTTATTTGCCATTTAATGGGTTGTTKTAACAGCTGGGTAAGTTACCTCTTTTTCCTTTGAACGAAAAATAGTTATTTAAAAATAACRCACGTGACCTCCTGTGAACTGTCGCTAGCTAAAACTAGCGTTTGTATTAATACACCTTTCAGCTCTTGTTTTAATGTTATGTTGTTATAACCTTGGTAATATCAGTAACTTTTGTTTATTCTTTAAATCAGGAGTGGTTTTTGCCGGTTGTAGTGTCGCACTCAGGCCTGAAACTAGTAGTTTTTTTAATATCATCATGTTTAGACATCTTTACTCAACACGGTGATTTCCAGAAATGTTGCTTGTATGAAACCTGTTGCATAAGAGAAGGATGTCCACTTCTGCACTGCAGGATATGGAGTCTGGTTTAAAGGTCACAGCGGGCTTCACCCTGTAGAGTTGTTGCTGTGTTTACACCCAGCCTTTTAACCTGAGCAGAGGAAAACAATTCCCTTTTCTGAGTCAGAGGAGAGGAAGTTTAGGCCTGAAATGTGCTGTTGTAGTCCACTGTCCCTTCCTGAACTGACCCAGACTGTCCTTTTTTTCCTTTCTCAGCAGACTGAGTCAGCTCCCAGGCTTTAAGCAACAAAGCAGGAGTTTTTCTTTGGTAAGTAACAGAAATGATTCAGCTCTGTAAAGTTACAGATTCAATATTAGACATCTGAACAGATAACTTGACCTTAACGCAGCCTCTCAGTGTAAGAGGTTTTGCTCAGTCCTGTCATCTTTCTCGGCTCCAGTGTGAATCACTTACAGACGTTGTCCCCCTCGGGTCACGGCAACAAACACGCCACCTTGTAATTTCCATTCTTAACCATTCCCAGGCCAGGAATGCACGTCCTGCAGCCTAGAAAAGGCACTTTATTTGTCAGCATGGAGTTTGCTTTAYGAGCTTCCTAATGGGCAAAACCTTCACCCAGAAAAACCAAGAAAAACAKTTAATGTTGCTGAAGCTCTTTAACATCTCTTTATGTTTTTTATTGTGATTTATTTACCATATTTTACATTTCAAACACCAGYAGTTCTTTATGACAGAGTGTGTCTACTGGTGGTGGAAGTCTGACCACTAGTTTTTTTTTATTTTTGTAGTCAGAATATGGACTTTGTTTTTTTTCCCCATTTAGTCAAGGGCAAAAAGAAGTGGTTTGAATATTATGGGTCTGGAAAGAAGCTCAAGTCAGAGACCCWCCACAACCCACCAGTGTCCTGCTCAGTGGGGGGACTATTTTCAGTGGTAGTGAAGCAGGAAATGGGAAACATTATGCAATTGAAACATGTTGTCATGTTGAATGATTATAATTTACTGGCACTGCAGCCTTTTGTTTTTAAAAGCTACCTATCTTGGAAAAGGATTATTTTTAGACCGGTTAAATACCTTCACACTGAGTGGTTCTTAAGGAAACACATGTACGGTCGATGCTTTCTCAGAATTAGCACCCCCACCCAAGCACTGCCCACCTTATTTCATAGAGAAGCTTTGCAGATCATTCAGTCCACACTGTACTGGAGCTAAAGTCTCGAGGATTACAATTTGTTGGAAGCTTTATAATCAAATCAGCAGCACCTAAAAGTCAAAAGTTTTTGACACAACGTTAATTTAATTTACTTTATTTCACTTGAATTAAAAGTGAACTATTTTGGACACACTCTTCCTCACATCTTCATCAGGGCTGCATGATAGTGAGTAAAACTCACATTGTGATGTTTTTCTAGCACTGCCATCTTGTTGACAGTGAACCTGCATCAGTCTTATCTCATTTTGTGTGTTTTAGTCTGTATTTGAGAGGTATTCTTCTTATCTTATGGTTTTTTTTCCTCCAGTTATCTGAGAATTTTCTTATCTTCCCTCATTTTCTTGAAAATCCTCGTCAACTTCCTCCACAGCTCGAGAATTCAGTAAATACGTTTCCAAAAAACGGTGCCATTATTGTYCTMGAAGTTTCCCGACGAAATTAAARTTTTTAATTTTTTTGACACGAAGCAACCCGTCAAAATAAAAGTCCTAACACGTGGTGGTTTTGTGCAGTGACTTATGGTTTATCCCTGATAACATGTTAATGTAATTTGCCTCCTTCATCGCTGCACCTTTCCGCACGTTGTGATGACGATGCTCAAACTGTGTATCATGCAGCTCTAGGTGACCACAATCAAATATCTTCATCTGTATCATTCCAGTGACCTCACGTTGTCTGCAAACACAGCCAGAACCATAAGCAGGCCAGCTTTAGTTCTGAAACAAAAGATAATTCCTATGTTTTCCTTTCTCTTTGTCTCCCTTTTACTATGATCATCTTTAAATAGCCTTAAGATCACTAAAATATAGCATCTCTAAGTTGAATGGTTTTGATTTAGGAAATAAAAGATCTGTTAGTTAAACTTTTATTAAACAACCAGTGTTGTATAAAGTACCTCCATAGTGATACTTCAGTAAAAGTACAAGTATCTTATCATAAAAATACTTTGGTAAAAGTTAAAGTCTTCTAAAAATATTACTTGAGTAAAAGCCTTAAAGTATCTGATATTTTTTGTACTTAAGCATCAAAAGTAAATTTCTAACACAAAATCTACTTAAGAATTAAAAGTAAAAGTACTGAGTAAAAGTGAGCAGTTAGATTTTCCAAAATGACATTTATTGGGAGGTGACTTCTCCAAAAAAAATATATGTGATGGGTTGTGTACAAGCTAATAGAGTGTCAGAATGGTATATAGTTATACTTCTCATCCAAACACAATTAAACTCACTCTGTCCAGGAGACACAATTTATCAGGATAGTATTTTTTAAGTAATAACAACTTGGAATAAAATAGGAGTAACGACTTTCTACTTCTTACCTTTTTTTAAAAATGTAGTGAGTAGAAAGTACAGATAATTGTGTAAAAATGTAACGAGTAAAAGTAAAAAATATGCTGAAAAGTAACTACTCAAGTAAAGTACAGATGACCAAAGTTTCTACTTAAGTACAGTAACAAATTTCTACTTAAGTACAGTAACAAAGTACTTGTACTTAGTTACTTTACAACTCTGTAAACAACACAACAAACCAGCATGTTGTGTTGCAGAGTCAGCAGCCTTGCTTGTCGCTCCGTCTGAGGTTTGGTTTTCCATGTTTTTTCTGTCGCGGTGTCGTTTTATTTTCTTTTTGTGTGTTCGTGTTTACATTTTAGTATTTTGGTCCTTGTGGTGGTGCCATGTTGTAGATTTAGCTTGTCTGGAGAAAAAAAGGGGGAATCCTTTCTAATTTTGGTCTATGGTAGCTGTCAGCCTTGCATGTTACAGTTAGTGCCCAGGCCGTTACCACAGGAGCAAGCTGAAACGTGTCATTTGGATTATTACGTCAGCCTGCCCATATGCAATTGCAATGTAGTTTGAATWAAAAAAAACCCTTCTGTAACTAATGATGTCTTTTGAGACCTCCCTGCACATTAAAGCTGTTAAACAGAAACTTTTCGGTGAACTGGAAAATGTTTTTTCTGTTGAAGCCAGCATACCGTACATCCCAATGAGCAGCTCTGTAATAACTGGGTGTTTTGGGTTAGTTTATGCTCCACTGGCTGCAGGCTCGGATATTATAGCTACAGAACAGCGTAGCAAAACATGGTATTTCAAAACGCAATACAGTTGGTGCCAAGTTGATGATTTTCTCAAATTTAACACACTAAGAGGTTAAAGTTTATGGGAGCACTGGCTGAAACGCTGCCCTTGTTGCAGGAAGCGTCCAGAGAATGACCTGAACCGTCTGTTTTCAAAACATTTCCTTGTTTCTCTGGATGCTTGTCTGTTTTCTGTCCTCCTTTTTTATTTTATTAAGTCAGTGTTGTTTTTTTGCTGCTATTTGTTCATCATCAAAACTAGTCGGGTATTTATGACCCCCGCACGTGAAGCATAAGCGAGAGTCATATTGTTTTCGTACTGTTTATTTTATTTATTTATTTTATTTCAGTGATTTTTGGTCAACCGTAGCACAAAAACAGCTGCACCAGTCAACATGAAATTTGGCAGGACTGTAGATGAGTCTGACCTACACTGCTCCGGCCATTGGTTTTATGATAGACCCCATATTCGAGGAGGGGGCTCCATCTGAAAAGTGGGTGTCTGGACATACAAAAGCGCTTATAACTCAAAAACTATTCAACATAGAAGCTTCAGTTTTTTTTTTTTTTTGTTTTTTTTTTGTTGTTGTTGTTTAGCTCTGATGAAGGGCTATCCATCGGGCCCACCACTGAGCCCTCCGCCATCCCCTCCCGACCCACACCCAAAACAATAAATCTGTTTTGGTGACTTCTGAGGTCTAGTGCATTGGTGCTTTGCGTATGTACGGGGGTCATATTTGCTTCCGCTATGCGRTGTCTAGTTAAAAGCTTGGAAATTCATCCCAAAATAAAACTCAAAGCAAAAAGGTACAACTTACACAGTACAACGTTTAACTAATTATTGAAGGAAATTATGTAAATAACTGAGAAAATGCTGAATGACTCCTGAAAGAATCTGAAACTAAGTTCTTTAAGCTACAAGGAAGAAAACACTAGCTATAAGCAAAACTATAGCYAACAGCAGATAAAAAAGCAAACTAGCTAAAACCAAAATGAGATAACCACTAGCTACATAGCACAATGCTAACTAAAAGTATCCAACAGTTAGCTAAAATCTAAATGGATCATGAGAAGACAAAATCAGAGCAAGTATCCTAAAGTTCAGCTTGTTTATCTTTATATTTCTCTTCACTTTAAGCCTCATTTGTACCAAATTTCCTCAGCTGTTCAGAGTCATGTGGCTGGAGTTCCCTCCTCTCTTTGGGTGCTCCAGATTGGGCRTGTCGCCAACCCCTCAAGGAATGAGGGCAGTGTGACTCGTCCTGGCAGGCTTAGTCTCTGGTTTTACTGTACAATGGAGGTCAGCAGCTTAGGCGCTGCGTGCAGACAGCTGGTGTTGGGTCGGAGAGAAGAAGTGAGCTGGAGACAAACTCAGAGGCACACCGTGCTTCTGTTTGTCTAAAACACTGTGACCTTTTCAGGTTTTGTGCTGCCTTTACAAGTTAGTGAAAAAATTATTTTTACTCATGCATACTTTTTAAATACCAAATAATAACTGATATTTCTATCCAAATACTCAGGTTGAGTCATCGTTTGAAATGAAATCAGAGCCTGGGAACCAGACGTTTTAAGACTTAAACGCTGCTGATTACTCAGATTAGAGGTGTATTTTATGAGGCAAGTGTTCTCATCAGTTTACCTTCAGTTCCTGTCGGCTGATGCTGCTGTGCAGTTGTGTGTAGGTGTGTTTATGTATTTCTGTCGGCTCCACCCTTCTAAGACAAATGACAGCAGTTTAGATGCTAACCCTCCTCTCATGATTCCTGCTTGTTCGCTGCACACAGAGCGACGGGCCTTCTCCTGCTGTCATCAGTGCCTCCGGTGGTTTTCAGGTCACATGCTTTTGGTGAACCATTATCTCCCCTGCCCCTCCTCACTGGACCCACTGACCTACTAACTGCTCAAACAAACAGCCGTAAACACATCGGTGTGTTACAGATCTGCATCGTGTTGACATCATTGGAATAATTGATGTTTCCTGAATAGAAGCCTGTCATCGTCGGGACTTGTTTGATCGTGTGTTGGAGCTGAATAATTATCTTTACAGACAGAAGAGCTTCTTTCTTTGGATGTTGTTGAATTAACTTTTTCATTTGAAAACACTAATCCATTGAATCAGCAGTCCTGACACAAAGAAGAAAGTGTTTAAGAATAGAAAGAGCTAAGGGTCRTATATGCTTTCAAATTACACGCTGACAGCTCAGCATTAGCTGAGTGACAGCAGCGTTTGTGCTCAGAAAGGTGTTTTCAGCTGTTCGTTCCTTTTCACACACTTTCAGGATGAGACTGATGTGCCTTTGCAGAGCATCGCTGTCCTGCTTGTAAGGAGCAGAACAGGAGGTCAGCAGACCTCATGAAGGAGGGTATTATGTGTGTGTTGATATGTCACAACCTCTGTGTGAAAAGAGACATTGATTTGGTTATTAATGTTGACTCAGTATCTTACAAACCAAACCTGAAGACACGATGGAAAATCCTGCTAAAGGACTGCTTGATAAACATGTTTAAAGGGATCCATGATTAGTTGTAACATTAGACTTTATTTAATAAACATATATTTTAACTGTAAAAGAAAGGCTGTTCAGTTTTTATCATTTTTAAACAAAAAATTTAAAAGTATTACAAGGGCCGGGCCATTTTTTTAACACGCAGAGCATTCTGGGTAAATGATGACGTGGATAGGTCCTCGGTGCGAGGCTGCTAGCGAGCTATATCCACCCTGAAGGTTAATCTTGGACAATATCTGATGATCGACTCTTTTAAATGAAACCAGAGAGCGTTGACAGAGAGGAGAAGGTAGAAATGACTCAGCCTGGAACTGAAAATATGGATGGAGGACAACAGAGCTGCTTCATGGAAGAAGAACCTCAGCTTAGCCTGTTAGCTTTAGCGTTAGCCCTGATAGCTCAGTGCTATACATTCTCCTCTCATCACTGAGGTCCTCCATCCACATGACAGAGAGGGGAACACAAAAATGACTCAGCTGTGACTGAAAATATAGATGGAGGACCTCAGTTTAGCTTGTTTGTCATGCTAGCGCCGAGCTAATACATATAAGGCAATATAGGCTGTGTCCAAAACGACAGGCCGGGTCCTCCGGAGGACCCAGACTACCCGGTCTTGGCGGGCCGGGTCCTTGGTAGACTGGGAAGACCGGAAAAAAAGAGGCTGTGGATTTGGACGGTCTAGCCTCCCCTCCTTACCCCGGCGTACGTCATGTCACCTAGCAACTGAGACGACGCTAAACAAGCAAACTTAAATCAAAACTAGAAAATTATCAATACATTAGCGTTATTAATATCACAAAACTATAAAATTAACTTAAAAGTATCATTTGAAGAACTAATTGACCCGCTGTAGGTTCATGTTTATTTCGCGTTTTTTATGATGAAAAAATAATATTTAAAAACATGTCCATACAAATGATAAAAGTATTAGAATTACAACCGCTAATTTATTAAAATTTTTATATCACCATATTTTTATTTAAAATGTATTCTTTTCTCTCGCTTCGTCCGCCATTACTAGCTTAAAAAAATCTCCGGTCGGGCCGCAATGCATTATGGGATATGCTGGGCCGAGAAGGATCCATCAGACCTGTCCTTCGATTCGGGGAAAAAGAAGGACGTATTTGTCGGACGCATTGGAGGAGTCTTCCGTTTTGGACGTCCTTCGTCGCGGCGCTGTGACGTATGCGGCCGACAAATTCGACCTTCGGAGGACCCGTCCTGCCGTTTTGGACACAGCCATAGTGTCGGTGCTAGCGCGAAGGCTAACAGGCTAAGCTGAGGTTCTTCTTCCATGAAGCAGCTCTGTTGTCCTCCATCCATATTTTCAGTTCCAGGCTGAGTCATTTCTACCTTCTCCTCTCTGTCAACGCTCTCTGGTTTCATTTAAAAGAGTCGATCATCAGATATTGTCCAAGATTAACCTTCAGGGTGGATATAGCTCGCTAGCAGCCTCGCACCGAGGACCTATCCACGTCATCATTTACCCAGAATGCTTTGTGTGGAAATAAAATGGCCCCGTCCGTGTAATATAGTTCTAAACTTTTAGTTTAAAAATGATAAAAACTAAACATCTTACAGTATTTTTACAGTTAAAACATGTTTTTTTAAAGAAAGTCTAATGTTACAACTAAACAGGGATCGCTTTAAATAACATTTTTTAGAGTCATACATTAATTTATAGAGAGACCTTTTTTGTCGTGAATTGGAATTACATAAACACGCTTTGAAACAATTTCATTTGAGTTGGGGGTGTCCCGATATCGACCAATATCAGTATCTGATATCGATCCAATATTAGCCAAAAAATATATCAGCCTGTAGCTAAAATGTCAGATATTAGCTCTCTGATACAAGCAGTCCACTCCAGTGGTCCGCTTAGGATTTTTATCCAACAGYCCTTGATCCAACATAAATAACTTAATAGTTATTTTACATTTTTAAAAGTACATTTTGTTTTTATTGGGTTTATTGAGGAAATTGTTCAGGGTCTTCTATTTTATTATTTATTCATTGTATTTAATTATACATTATTCTTATGTTTGTGTAACCCTATTGTTGTTGACTATTGTTTACTGTTTGACCTGATCAAGACTTTTTAAGATTCCACGCTTCGAAAAAGGTAATAAATTATGTATGATTCGTTCTGGTTTCATATCAGGCCAATACTCAAGACTGCAATATCGTTATTATATCAGAAGTGAAAATGTTGTATCAGGACACCCCTAATTGATTGATTTTGTGCCGTAGCAACAAAAACCTGATTTCAAACATAAAAGTCTTATTTTTTGGTCATTTTCCCTGTGAACTAGCAAAGCTGTTTATCTTTCCAGCTGGTAAATCTCTATATCCAAAAATTGTTTGAGGTTTCCTCTTTATAATGACGTCAAAAATACTTCTAAAAATAGGATTCAGACCTAATATGAATGGATTATCTGACAAATCAAGCCAAATGTCTGGAAGCGCTCATGACATCAGGATGATCCAGATATTAAAAGCAGGAATCTAAAAAAGTCATTTTGACCTAATCCTCAGTTTGATGTGTTGGATCACATTTAAGCAATTAAAAGTTTTGGCCAGACAAAAATGAGTATTTGACAAAATAATTTGTAATTAACAGTGACCCTTAAATTTGTATTTTTTGCATTGTGTGTGCACTTTCCTCCTTTCAGAGAAGTTTGTTTAAATCATGTATTTGTTGTGTCAAAGCTTTGGAACAAGTAAATATGTTGCTAAAGAACATTTACAATAAAACCAGTCTGTTATATTTGAAGAGTGAAGAGAAAGTGTAAAATATACTGAGTKTCGTCGTTATCCAAACCTGATAAAACAAGTCTGTCTTAAAATCTGCACCTCAGCTGTCATCAATTATCATTCCTGAAATATTTTTCAGTTTTATGACCAGATACAAGATATCATTTTAGCTTTAAACGTTTGAACCACAAGCCTGTAAATGCTTGGGCTTGTTTGCATCATTACAGTGGTGTTTTTTTTTTTTTTTTTCTGGTGCATTTCAGAAAAAAAATGTTCTTTGCTGGTTGAGTTTTTCTGGTGTGATATTTCCCAGGACACTTCCTCCTGTTTGATGTGGTTTGGTATTCCATCGAACCAGTATGCAGGGTGTCACAGACCAGGCCTGTTTGGACACGCTTGTGTGTAACATGAGTAATAATTTTCTGATGGCCCTGCATTCATGGAGTGTGAGCGTGCACCAAGTGACAGCTTATGGGTTTGGTATGAGAGAAAGGAGCCAGAGCGGCAGGAACTTAATACCATTAATACCATATCATTTACAGGAACGGGTCATGGTGGATGTCCGCTCCCCGATTTCAGCTTCCAGAGAGCGTCTGACCACTGTGTTCATGTGTTTAACTTCAGACTGATACTGTCTGAATCTGTGTCAGGTTGTGTGTCTGTTTTGGCTGATCTGGTTCACCTCACTCTGCAGCGCTGTGTGTCTGCATGAGTGAGGGATGTTGAGCAATGTTGTACAGAAAATAGCTGCAGATAAGGAAACAAATACATTCACTGAACATGTTTAAGCTTGTTTTACTTTGTGGACATGATTCTTCACAAACACAAGATTATTCTTAATGTTGCAGCTGTAAGGCTTCTGAAATGCTGAGTATTTTTTAAATCCAGGTCYAGATGTCTGCAGAGATTAGATCTTCCCATGTATCCCTGCAAACATGTTGGATATGTGGCAGATGCTTTAGTTTGTATATTGTTGGATCTGTCCAAATATTAGGCATTTTTGTCCAGTTTTTGTTGTTCACTAAAGCAGGGGTTCTTAACCTTTTTGACCTCGGGGCCTAATTTATTGAACATAAAGTGGCACGAGGYCCACTCAGACATTACCAATGTATGTATCATAAATGATAATTACTCTAAAGCTTGGTTTAATTTTTATTGTATTTACATTATAACTAAATTAAATACACTTACAAATAAGTGTATTTTAAGTACACTTAAAAGTAAAACTC
>NW_013952729.1:124956-127435 GCF_001266775.1 Austrofundulus limnaeus
GTCTTGTTTTAAGTCAAAATATCTCAACCTATTGGCAAACTTTTTTTTTTCTTGACAGGTCAATATGACTCAAATTAAGATCAAATATTATTTTTTGGCAATCTTTACGTATCAGGATGGGTTAAAATCAAGTTGTTGTTTTTTTCCATCTGAGTCAATGGATCAACATCGTTCACATTATCACCATCACCCCCCGTTTAGCATTACCTGGTAGTGGCTGCATGAATACATAACAAAAGGTGGCCTGATGGCTTGCAAATTACTCCAGCACGGTAAAAGTGAGTTGTTTGAAAATGCAAACATGAGAGTATATATACTTGGAAATGTTCTTTCTATTCTTCTATTTCCACCAACAAGGTCACTTCGTTCCCCTCAAACCAACAGGAAACACTTTCTCTGATCAGGAAGGAGGCCTTTTTAGGGTTTTGGCTGCAGTTGCCCAAATAGCAAGAGAAGATTTGGAATAAGCAGAAACTGACAAATAATACAACGAGAGCAAAAAGTTTTACAARAATCATAAAAATGATTCAAATTAAGATGATTGCATTAAGTTGATAACATTTTTTTCTCATCCTAAACTACTGTATGAGAAGATTTACATAAATTATTACTTTATTTACTGTAAAAGGTCATTAAAAAGTGTTAAGGAAAACCTAATGACTTCTAATAAAGCACTCACTTCCTGCTTTCCCCACTCCCTTCCTCCTCCTAGTGTAAGGAGGTGGAGTCTTCCTCAGAAAGAGGAGGAAAAAGGAGGAGACGCCTGCAGTCCAAGGAGCTCAGAGGAGCTTCAGGTCCTCATTTGACTGGAGACGCTCTCTCAGCACCAACACAACACGCTGCCCGGCTCAGGGTTCTGCTCTGCTTCCTGCTGCTCACTGTTCGTTTGGAGACAGCTTTACACTTTTTCATTTACTTTGTAAGTAAACTTATTTATCTACAGCTCTGCTGGAGCTGATCATAAAACATGCAGTGTTAATATGGGGCTGTTTACTTAAACAGAAAGGAGATCCTGTTTTGATAATCAACAGTTTTCACACTTTAAATTAAATTAGAGGACTTTTTGTTTCTGTATGTTAAAGATTCTGTAACTGACGTTACATTTTTTGTTTTTCATCTGTGTGAAATGTTGAATCTAAAAATAGTCTTGATTGTAACATTTGGCAGCTTTGCCTCAGGTCTATTTTCACTCAGCTGTAGCGGTGAGGGTCTTTCAAAGCTGACAGACTGAATGTACTCAGAAGAACTTTGATGTTGACGTCTCATTTTAGGCAGAAGGAGAAATATTTCAGCGTTGTCACGCCGGAGCTGCCTGGGTTTATCAGAGATATATTTCATTTATTTTCTTCTTAGGAAGAGAGAAAGAGATGAAATATTTTGTCAGCTTAGAGAAACTCACTTTTTCATTAACACTGTTTTCAGCTCTGCTCTGTGGTGAGGTAATTAACATCCATGAGGTGTTAATTGGAGGAGAATCAGTCCTAAATAACTGTCATCTAAAGCTGGAGGCAGCTCCACAGTGACCACTCTCCCTTTTTGTGTGCGAATGTGTGTGTGAATGTGTGTGTGACTCAGGACAGTAGTATTTGCATTCACGCCTGCGTGCCTCTGGAATCTTTATCACCACGATGAAAGAAAATCATTTATTCTTCATTTCTTCTGTTTTATTTTTGACTTGTTTGCCTTCAGGCTCTGTTGTAGCATAAAGCCATGAGCGTCGATGCATGTGACTGCTCAGGTGCTGTGCAGCTTCTAAATACAGTTGTGTATGTGTGTGTGTGTGTGTGTGTATGTGTGTGCATGTGTGTGCTTGTTCTTTTTGTCCCCAGGTATGTGAGGGCTTGTGTGAGGGGGCTGTTTCAGTTATTTTACCAGATTAGCTCCAGCTGAGTGAGACGAAAGCAGTCGCCTCCAGCCACTGATCCCCCACACAGAAAGAACACACACTCATCTGTTCTCACATCAGTTCGGTGAGAATACCGTTCATACAGTCAGCAGATATTTTATGCTGGATGAGAATAAAATGTAATTAATTGAATTAATTCTAAGAAGATCAGCTGGAACAAAATGCACGTAGTCACTTTGACAATAAAAAATTCCTCAATATGATTCCTTAACTTGGCTTGTTGGAAAAAATCCAAGCTCGTTTTACCCATAAAACTCTGTTTTGCTGCTTTGATCCTGAATGCAGCTCAAACATCAACCCACTGGTGGCACTAAAGCACTCAAAGCATTGATACAAATTAGGGCAGGAATTTGTTCACATGAAATATATCACAATACAGAGATCACAAAATAATAATCACGATAAACTGTGATAATATAAGTCAGGCGATATATTGCACACCAGGCATTACATGAATAAAATCTGATTAATTCAGTTTATTTTTATGCAGTCAGAACACTGAAAAACACTAGCTGTGTTTCCATTGCAAATGTGCGCAAAACTTTGTTGATATTCTGTTAATGTCGAAAAACA
>NW_013952729.1:127821-129285 GCF_001266775.1 Austrofundulus limnaeus
GTTATCTTCTTCGTCACCTTTTTCACCAGTAGAAACAGCCGGTTGTTGATCACATGACTCCCGTGATGCGAAAAACATGTTTCCATTGCAGCTTTGCGAAAAACACCAATTTCTATACAGCTGAAAAAACACCTCATCCTAGCGCAAAAACATTTAGTCGAAAAACGTAATTTTTTTTCGAAATTGACGTGTTTCCATTGAGCAAATTTATTTTCAAAATTCTAATTTGCGCATTTTTGTGGTCAMTGGAAATGCAGCTATAGAGAACTGCATTTGTTTTTCACATTTCATCTTCATCCATCTATCAAGTTTTATTTAAAAATCAATACAGTATCAGGAAATTGAATATTGTGATGTTTCAGAGCGTCGTTGTTTTCTTAAACTTCTAATACAAATGTTATGTTGGCTTTTCTTTGCTCAAAGTTTTCAGTATCTTTCTGGCTTTTTGATTTCCTTCTAAAGTCAAACAGACCTAAAAACATCCTTATTGGATGTTAAAACAGGCAAAGTAAAAGGTCTGCCGCTTAAAGTTTTTTTTACATTTTTTCAAATACAAGAAGCAAATTCTTTTTTGAAATGTAGGTTGATTTAATGTGGAAAAGCAATAAATATTACGGGACATATCACTGTTTGGTTTAGTTTTGCAGAGAAGCAGCTCTCTTTGCGCGCATCTAAACCGGTGAGCACGGTGCCACCGACGGCACCATCAGAGGAGGAGGGTGTTCCTGCGAGGTCCTGACGCTCGAGGAGCAGAGATGGAGCTGAGGTTACGATAACAGATTCAGGGTTCAGTGGTTATTGCAGTTGATATAACAGTTGCATAACCCTCCAGTCGGGGCATGTCAGTCACGTTTTTCCCATCCGGCCAAACTCTGTTTTCTGTTGCAATGAGCTGCATCACCGGAGCTGATAAGTGCACAGCTCTGTGCCAAGAGGCCCAGTGTGGTTCTCAGCCCAGGAGGAGTGTCTGATAACCTTTTGAACTCTTTGTTTCAGTTTTTTATTGACTTTAAAAGTGAGTTCAACATTTCCCAGTGGGATTTTGGGGCGGAGCTTGTGGATCTATTTTCAATAACATGATTGATTTTGATTCTTTGATTTTGAATTTCGGCCTATGTTACTGTTTTTCATCAGTGGACAAAAGACATTAGTGCTAAAGGCACGGATATAACAGACTGTTTTAACCAATCAGAAACAACATTTAAGACTTCTGTTTAATATTCTTTTAGTCATTGGAAATATTGAACTTAATCCAGGTCCAGATAAAAGTGTTTTTATGTCTACTTTTTTATATTTTATGGGATTTTATACATATGTTTTTATTAATTATCTTGACCTGTGTTTGTTCACAGGTGTATCTTATATAAATCCAACTCAATTCCAGTCTACACAGGGATCTATATTATATCCTGAAAAGGTTAGACAACCTCCTGTTATGTCAAGTCCGAACACTACATCAGTAAG
>NW_013952729.1:131820-140966 GCF_001266775.1 Austrofundulus limnaeus
CTGTAAAACAGCAATTATGCTGAGTCAGGCTTGATTTTTAATAATCTTTTCCTGTTAAATAAATAAAATCAAACCAAATCAAACCGATTGGTCTTAAAAATAAGTTCTTCACAAACTGCTTTGCAAACTTGAGATTTTCTACTGAGGTTTGAACTCATGAGCTTTTATGTTGCACGTTACCTTGAAGCATCACTATCACTACGTCGGTACTTTTATTTTTTTTCCCCAGTAATCAAACTTAAACAGACTTCCTCCAGTCGGACTCACATTGGTTTAGAGGATGTTTCTGATTACTTCTTTTGGGTGGAGTTTGTCTTGTTTTCTATACTCAGGGGTCAGTGTCTGCTGGGACAAGGCCACTCTGATAGGACAGTCAAGCTGGCGTCACAGTATCGCACTATATTTACACACATGCGCGCACACACACGCACACACACACACACACACACACACACACACACACACACACACACACACACAAATCCTTCATTCGTCCTTCACCATTTGGACCCTCAAAGTGCTACATCCTCTTTTTCTTTTAGTTTTTACACTGCTGTTCATGTTTATTCAGTCACCAGGTACAAATGTTAATGTAATTATTCGCTCCCAGTTTTTCTTCAGTTCATCTCTTTTTCACAGTTTTATGTCACACTCTTGACACACAAACGCTTTGAATTGTGGCTTTTTGCACACAGTGCAGACGTCAGAAGCCACATCACTATCCACTTATTTTGTGGTTGGAAAACCAAATGTCCCTCCACATTCTTTTTTTTTTATGATAAAACCAAGCAGCTTCCATTATGGAATGGAAATATAAATTCTTGGTCTGACACTGTGGCTTTTTGATTTTTAAAGACATCAGCTATTTGTGCGACTGCAGAACAAAACACAAAATAAGGAGAATTAGAAGTAAAGAAATACGAGAGGCGGACTTGTTTCCTGGTTTATATTTATCTCTCAGAGTGGGTTAACAGTGGTCATCAATGGTTGCAGGAGGTGGAGGAATCATTTGCACACATGGTTTTTATTTTAACTGTTTGACTCTCCTTTTAGTGAGAAAACGAATGACAATAGCTGCTGGTTTTGGCTGTAACGGCTATCTGAGCTGACTGTATTTGCATGCAGACGGCTCCTCTCAGTGCCAGGCCACAGATAACAAGTTACATTTACATACTTAAAGCAGATCTGATAGCAATGTGCTGCAAATTCATTTAGCAAGTTGACAATAATTGTTTCCAGAAACTGTCTGTGCTGATTAAAAAGAATAACAAAGAGTCTGAATAATGCATTGATGTTGGGGGATTGGGTTATCAGCAGAGATTTGATAGGCATCTTGTGCTTTCTCTGTGCTAATGATACCTGGCGGCCTCTGCAGTCATGCAGGTGACCCCCAGTTTGCCAAAAGACAAAGCTGGAACAGTGTTTGGTTCTTACAGAATCTGCTCTCAAAGTCTGAACCAAAAGGATGTTTTCATCTTTGTGATACAAAGAAAATCAAACCTGAGTTTTCTGACGTCTAACCAGAGGTGTATAAAGTACCTGAAAGTAAGTAAAAGTAAAAATACCTTAACAGAAAATGATTTTACCAATATGAATTTCCCTGATAAGAAAAGTACTTCAAAAGTCATAAAATTGCTCACAGTAATCAGGAAAGTGAAAGTAATTTTCCTAACCAAATGAAATCAACTGGTTCCACTAAAACAAGTTATTTTGCTTTAACTCGGTTTGGTTAAGAAAATTCAACACGTCTTTATTTTAGTGCAGAAAAACTCCTGTGATGAGTTTTGAATGGAACGAAATTAAAGTAAAAGTTACAATAAAAAAAAATACTTAAAATTACACACCCTCAAAAATTACTTAAGTAAATGTATTTTTCTGTTGCATGAAGCAGTTTCTGTGTATACTCAGTGTTTGTGTCTAATGCAGGACTGTTTTATTGCACAGTTTAAGAAAAAAAAGACAAAAATCAAGAACCAAAACAGTTTAAACATAAATATAAGCCATCTAATCTACTGTCATTTTTAGGCCACTGTCCATGCCTAATCATTTACCAAGTATATTATTATTAAAGTTAAACCATTAAATATGAATATGGACCATCAGCTGCCCTGATTTTTAAACATCAGCATCAATCATAGAAAAACTCATTAATCAACTTCTAATAAAAATGTTTACCTGCAACAATAAAACTTAATCCATTAATCTCATGTTTGGATTGTGTAACCATGTGTYGGAGGATGTTTGTGTGTGTCTGTGTTTGCTGTGGGACAGTGAGGTATGTTTTCAGTGAYGTGTCGGTTGTGTCATGTGCTGCGTTTGTTGTGTGTGTTAAAGGGGAACTACACAACCTTAGGCACGTTAGTGTGTTTATTTTGTAGACAGGAATGCAGAAGTCAGGCTGTGGAACAAGAACAGGTTTTGACAGGAAGTAGTTTTATCATAAAGAGAATGAGATTTCAGTAGATATTTAGGGCTACAAAATCATGAAGAGTTTCTGTCTTCCAAATGAAACCTGTCTAAACTCATGGTTGTGTTTGTCTTCTGGTTAAAGTTTAAGCAACAGTTGTTTCTGTGATTTAAAAAAAATCCATGAATTTTCWACCAAATGTGACATCTCACAAAGTGTTGCTTTTATCACCTTTCCTCTTCTAATCTGCCTTTTAGAGACGGCAGCAAAAGAAAAAAACAAGGTTGAAGCAGACAGAAAGGAAAAGTGGTTATAAAAAGCCCAATTAAAATGTGGGGAAAGACAAGTTAGAGGTGGAGAGAAAAAACAAATAATTAGAGGTGATGTAACCTCAGAGTGTAATGCTCTAAAAAAACGATAAGAAGAAAGGGAGGGATGAAGTGTGTGGGAGGATTGTTTTCTTTTTAAATTAGAGCCAAGAGAAATTTGGTGATTATTTTGTTGCTCGAAAATCTGAAAGACACTATCAACATCCTATAATGTAGTAAAAGCCAGAGAGTAAAAGTGGGTTTTAAGTGATGATTTAAAAGCAGCTAATGAGGTCTGTCTAATGAAGGTGAGGACAGTAACAAATACAGTAAAAACAAACTCTGAACAATAAAAGAAAAGAATAAAGACAAAGAACAAGGCACCCCACWGAGTTTGATGCAAGCCGGTGTAAAGATTGCATCTGTTTGGTCCGTTGTTCTTTTCTCTCCCCCTCTTTCTCCCTTTCAATGAATTTTCATTTGAATGAAAGCTCAGCCTCAGTGTTTTATTGGAGAGGGGGGCCGGGGAGGCCCGATTGGCCAGGATCCTTTTTTTGATTTGGACCAATGCGAGCGCGCCTCCCTCCTCCCGGCCCTCTCCAGGCCGCCCTGCGATTGGCCGGCTGGGAGGGGCCAGACGAGGTTTTAAAGCCGGTCCTGTTTGCTCCTCTTCAGTCTCATCTGTCAGCTGGAGAGCTGTGTGTGTGTCTGTGTGTGAGAGGAGTGTGTGTCTGTTGGTGTGTGGGTGTTTTTCTGTTAATCAGCAACGGACTAAAAGCAGAGTAGTGCTTCCATTTTCTTACCTGGACTTCTTCTTTTTTTAACTCTCTCCAGGACTTTAGGACTCCACTGGCTTCTTGTGCCCAATCAGCTGGATTCAAACTCTTCAGAAAAGAGGAACAGTAATCRTAAAGAAAAAAGGACCAGAAAAGGCTGTTTTATTGACTCCAGGACCGACTGGTGGTCCAGATCTGCAGCCTAACCCAGACCGGGTCACCGCTCAGCTGACAGAGGTGGTCTAGTCAGTCCTGATGTGGAATTTGACCCCGACTGACCCCGTCCCACCAGCAACCTTTCACTGATACCGGTGTAAAGAAGGATAAAGGAGAGAGAGAGGGGAGAGAGAAGAAAGGAGGACGAAAGGGAGAGCAGCAAATCGGCGAACGGTAAGGAAGATGACGGGGAGCCAAAGATGGAGGAGGGGGATGAAGAGGGTACAAAAGAGCTCTTTTCTCAAGGCGATATCTCACTGGGCTGCCACTAGYTGGACCCTAACTTTAGGGTTCCCAACTTCCTGTTGAGAGTTGCAGATTAAAACATCAGTGAGGATGTCTGCCAGGTTGGTTATAAAATAATGTGCACAGCCAAGAAAACAGTTCTGCACATGGTGAGCTCTGCCTGCTCACAACACAAACACACAGCTGACTTCAGGAGAGCAGCTGTAAACTGACACTGTCTCAGTTCATGGGTTACAGCTGACATAAAAGAGAYGGTCTGGTCTACAGAAGACATAAGTTTAGGTAAACACATTCTGCCTTGTTATGTTTTATATCACTGCTTCAGTTGTTTCTTCAAGTTACAACTTCACAAAATTAAGTTTTAAAGTGCCTGTGACATCATCAAATCCAAAAAGTCAAAGAAAATACATTTTATATAAGAAACCTTGCATAAAACATGTGATTTTACACATTTTGTCCCATAACTGGCATATTTTCTTTTGAACTTGACTCAGCCAAAGTGCAACAGGAAGTGACATCAAAGGGGAACTCTTTAACAGACAATTCCKTAAACRWTTTTTATTGAAACAATATTATTTGAACGTTCACTCATCATCTCTGATAGAGACTCAAAATAATAAAAAGAAACATCAGATTCTTCTCTACAGTCTGTGTCGTTAGCCATTTTATCAATGCTTTGTTCCAGGCAGACATTCCCCTTTGACATCACTTCCTGTTCCTTCACATGCAAATATCTCAACAACTGTTCATCTCAGCAGCGGGAAATTATTTTTGCAATATTCTAATAATGTTATCTTTCCAATAATGCCTTTTTACATTTATTTTTAAAATTTCATGTCACAGGCACTTTAATTAAAAAAACGTTACAAGTAAATAAATAAAAAACATTAATAATACGAGTTTAGCTCCAGAATCAGTACTTGTAGCTGCATTTTATTCAATATCTCATTGCAACAAAACTTTCTTCAGCTAATTTATTTAACTTACATTCTTTGGTCAGTGATGAATTTAAGAAAAAAAACTCAGCCGTAAAATAAAGAAACCCTTCGCCAACTTGACAGCGTAGGATACTCTTGGGTTTTCGAGGTTTTGTCAGCTGCATAAGTAGGCACCTACGGATTGGGACAGCCTACGGCGCGGGGCAGTGATGTAAGCAGCCGACGTCGACTACAACCCATGAATTGAGACACAGATTATATTTATTTTTGAGTGAGATCCACCTTGAGTTGATAGAAAACGTGGAGGATTGAAAAACAAACAAATCAACCATTAAAGCTTCATTAATGCTTGTCTGTCCTGAGAGTTTTTACTTCGACTCAAACCTTCTCCTTTACAACACAGACTGTTTCATGAAGGTTTCTTAAATACATTTTTGTTCCGCTCAGCTGAAATATTATTTTTACACTTTTGAACTCAAAATTGTGGCTAAAGAAATGTTTTTTTTCTCTTTCCCGTCAGCTCCTCCAGAATGCCGGTGGAGACGCTGCACCCCTCAGACGGCCGGCTGGCGGGGGTCCCCTTCACCTCAGCCATGCCCTTCAGGATCCTCAACAAGGGCCCCGGATACTTCCGCCCTTCAGTTGAACCGGGGACCCGCAAGCTGAGCGCCGTGGAGCGTCTGGAGGCCGACAAGGCCAAGTACGTGAAGAGCCAGCAGGTGGCCCTCACCCGCCAGGCGCCCATCCAACCCCCCATCCGCAAGCCCCTCCTCCCTCCGGCCATGATGCCTCAGAGCCACATCAACGCTCCCCTGGCCCGGAAGGTTCCCCGCTGTCCCGCTGATCCGGAGAACAGCGGAGGCAGGGACAGAGTGGGCGAGAGAAGGCCCGCTTTCAGTTTGGACATCCTGAATAATCTGATCGGGGACGTTTGTGACGGAACGCAGTCGTCTTTGTCCACGTCCCCGTCCTCGTCCTCGCCGTCCTCAGGAGTGAAGAGCATCTGCAGCAGCCTGTCTGCAGAGCAGGACAAGAGCAAGAGACTCCTCACCAACCTGAAACCATTAAACCCTGCTACCAACAACTGCTCCTCCAGCTCCTCCTCGCCTCTCAGCAGCACCCCCCGAGTCCCCGTCACAGAACTGACCCGTCGTCCTCCCCCCGTCCCGGCGCGAGCCCCTCGTGGGGTCGCAGCGCCTCCCAGCGCTCCCAGCTCTGTGACGGTGCGCAGGGTGGACGTCCGGCCTCACGCCGAGGTAAAGAAGCCGCAGCGGTGTCAGCTGCAGCTCCCGCTCAGACCCCGACAGACGGCCCAGGGTCAGGTCCCGCACCCCCAGGTCCCGCCGCCCCCTCCCCCGTCACAGAAACGTCCTCAACTCCCCCACAAGGTCAACACGTCGTCCCAAACCCAGCCCCCTGCTCCCGCCTACCTCCCGGCCAGCCCCCTGCTGGTCAGAGCGCGGATGATCCCCCCGGCCTCCCCCGCCTTCACCCGCATATCCAACGCCAGCTCCAAGGGCTCATCCCGCAAGCACCCCGCCCTGCACCGCTCCAAGTCGGACCTGAGCGACCGCTACTCCCGCGCCACGGCCGACCTGGAGCGCTTCTTCAACTACTGCGGGCTGGACCCGGGCGAGGTGGAGGGCATGGGAGGGGTGGAGCGCTTCACCCGGGCCAACTCCGACATCGTGTCCGTCTCCAAGCTCCGCAGCGTCAGCACCTCCAGCTCCGAGTGCGGGGACGACGCCGAGCGGAGGGGGGTGCGGGGAGGGGACGAGGACGACGAGGACGGGCCCCTGAGGGCCGGCGAACGCGTCCCCTACGGGATCTCCATCATCGAGAGGAACGCACGAGTCATCAAGTGGCTCTACGGCATCCGGCAGGCGAGGGACGCTAACAGCGCCGTGTCTAACGTTTGAAAAGACGCTCACAATTGGCTGCCTTACTGTGTACTGTACCTGACTGTGTACTGTACCTGACTGTGTACTGTACCTGACTGTGTACTGTACCTGACTGTGTACTGTACCCGACTGTGTACTGTACCTGACTGTGTACTGTACCTGACTGTGTACTGTACCCGACTGTGGATTCTTTATTAGATCTGTTTTCTGTGAAGATTAAAGTGCCTGTGACACACCTGTCCTTCAAATACAAAAGGTCAAGGAAAGCATCTTTATATTTAAGGAAATTGGCATTAACACACGATTTTACCCATTTTGTCCCATAACTGGCCTATTTTCTTTTAAATTTGGCTCGGCCAAAGTGAAACAGGAAGTGACATCAAAGGGGATCTCAATTAGTAAAATTAACTCGCTGGTCTCAGTTTATTAAAACAAAATTATTTAAACTTTTAACTCTTCTTCGTCTCTCTTTGGTGGCGACTAAAAATAATGTAAAGAAACATCAGATTCTTCTCTACAGTCTGTGTTATTAGCTGTTGTAACAACGCTCTGTTTACATGCAGACATTCCCCTTTGACATCACTTCCTGTTTCTTCACATGCCAATATCTTAACAACTGTTCATCTCAGCGATGTGAAATTTGTTTTGCAGTATGTTATCAATGGTCTCTTTCCAAACATGCATTCATGTTTATTACAAAAATTTGATGTCACAGGCCCTTTAAAGATCAGGAACAATTTCTTTTATTTGACCAGCAAGTGGACAGTTTGTTACCCCATTCTGTACAGCAATAGTCGTATGCAAAAGCAATAATAGTGGTGTAAATGGTGAGAATGAAGGCTGTGTTGATATAAAAGGTACTGTGTGTGTATTTGTGTGCGCATGTGTGTGTGTTTTTTATACCAGCAAGCTCAGCAGACTGAAGCTCAGCTCCAAACTGCCAAAAAGTTGCACAGAGCCTGTTGAGCAGACCAGGAGAACCGTGTTGATACTGTGAAACTGAAGACAGTAAAGCTTCCATAAACACGTCAATATTTTCAAAAGTTAAAAAAAAAACTTTGGCTRTAAGACTGTTATTACTCGTCAGCATGCAAGTTCGTATACATGACATTTTAGCACAGGTTCAGGTCGGTCTCGGCTCGGGTGACATCTCGCCGTGTGCACAGGTGACAGAGCGAGTCGTGCGATGAAGGTTGACCTCACAAGCAGACGGCTGAAACGAGCGTGAAGACGAATCAAACGGTGTGTTGACTGAAGGCTGAGCAGAGTCGTGGGTGAAAACGAGAATCTGTAGTGCATGAAAGTGTCTCAGGAAGATGGCATACCAAGAAAAACGGACCAATATTTATTTGGAAAATGTAACTTAATGTATTTTTAGTAAAGGATTACTTTGTGTACAAATATTCGTCTTTGCTCTGAAGTGCAATCTGATGATCATTTACTGTAATGACAACATACAGTCAGTAGGAAAACATTTCAACATTCAGACATGTGGACTGTTGTGTATTTATAACTTCCTGTTTGTCACAGTGAGCAGAAGATCGACCAYCCTTTGCATCTAGATTTATTTAATTCTTCAGGTTTTATTCTTCATACGAAGAGCAGCAGTGGCAATCAGATCACAGCAGTGAACTAAGTGCTTTTTAATCAGGCACTGGATGGACGCCCCMAGAGTCCTCAGATGAGAGAGCGAAGATGCTTTACTGTGTTGTATCCTGAATCATCAATAAACTGTTTGCACATGTTCCTGTCTTTTGTTTGACGTCATTGTCTCTGAGGTTTATAGTAACTAAGTACATTTACTTCGTTACAGTACTTACGTAGTTTTTTTGAGGATTTGTAATTTTACCAATAGTTTTTTTAAATAGCTACTTTTGTTTCCTTTTAAAACTAAAAATGATACTTTTACTTCTTTAAAATGTAACACCAAGTTACCCTTTACAAAATTAAATACATTTGAACTTTTTWAAGAAGATGTTTATGCACTCTAAAAGATAAAGTGTTGAATTTACTTGACTGGCTCATTAAGCCTAGTCGAGTAAATAGAGCAAAGAATACACATATATCGCTCAATTTACTCAACCTGGCTCAGTGCAACCAGTTTGGTTCAGTAAATTCAACAGTTTATTTCTTAGTGTGTTAGAATACTTTTACTTTCATACAGTTTTCTCATTAGTGAAATTTATTTTCATTTTCAAGGCATTTTCTGTTCATGTAATTTTACTTTTACTTATTTATTTTTTCCAGTATTTTATAGAACTCTTGTTTCTTCCGCACGTTTTTCAGCACATATTTTGTTCCGCAATTTTTCTATTTCAACATTTAGATATCGAAAAGTTTGGCTCCTTCAGGAT
>NW_013952729.1:143060-144251 GCF_001266775.1 Austrofundulus limnaeus
TATATTTACTGAGAAAAATGGTGACGTGTTCAATACTTATTTTACCTACTTGGATGGTTTGACAAATGGAATAAAAACTTAACTTTTTAAAGAAAAGCTTCTTTTGTATTTGGAACAAACATACTGGAACAAATGTTCATAGGTTTTTAAAATAATATCATTTGACTTGCATAGTGAATAAATTAAACAACTAGAGCAGTTCATCTGGTTTTCTGAGTCGTTGCATCATCAGAAATCTGCTGAATTCTTAGAATTCATGGTTCCTCTTCAGACATTAAGTCAGGATGCTTGGGTCTGACTCCAACATCTGTTTTCTGGAGACAGCTGGACTGTGGTTTTTACCTCTTTCAGTTTTTTTTTTTAACATTTTGAAATTTAGCAGAATGTGGCCTTGATTCTCTCCACTTGCTGTTTGCTGGTTTTGGAGGTTGTGGGTGGTCAGAACTCTGATGTGAGGCGGTTTGGAGCAGAGCATCATGACAGCAGCTGTCTGACGACTCAAACTGCTCGTTTTCAGAAACCTGAGAGAGGAGCGCAGATCTAACAGAACAACACGCCACAACRGTTTAAAGGCTCACAAATGGAAAAGCAGAAAGAAAAGGAAACTGGTTGATGGAGCTGAAAATAAACTAGAAGGAAAAAAGGAGGRGCGGGAAGACAGATTAACATCTTATTGATGTATCAGCTCATGGTACCAAAGCTACAATCCTCAGCATCGCTGGGTTGTTTTTAGCTCTTGGATTGATCTTTTTTAATTCATCTTTGTTTTATATTTGCACTTTGTTAACAACCAGCTTTTATTGTCATCATCTCACAATCTGTAACACGATAAAATATTTTCTATCATTTCTCTTGAAAGTGCAGCATCTAAACATGCATTATAGTTTCTTACTTAATAATAAAGTGCTGCTGGAGAATGAGTGGCTCAAAAATTTACACAAAAATAAATGTATATATGCTAGCTAGAAGCTAAAAGGAGTATAGTCTAGCTAAAAGCTAAAAGTAACAAAAAGCCAGCTAATGGCTAAAAGAATAAAAAACCTAGCAGGAAGATAAAAGTAACAAAAAGCTAGCTAAAAGCTAAACATAGGAAAAACTAATGAAAAGCTAAAATTACAGTGGTTTGCAAAAGTATTCATACCCCTTGAACTTTTCCATATTTTATCACATTACAACCACAAACATAAATAT